>NW_025896043.1:1210806-1351597 GCF_002878395.1 Capsicum annuum
AGCAGACTTATAGAAGGTACTATCCAAGTGTTGCTCCTCCAATTATTTTCACGCAAGAAGACTTTGCACAATATATATTTTTGTAAGACATGAAGAATTCATTACAAACACCATCAAAGGATTCGACATTCAAACTGGATTGTTGTGGCATATGATGGAAGAGGTGTACATACCAGTGAATTATTATGGAGAGTTTCATTGGGTATTGGTTGTGGTTGCACTGAAAGAAAGATGCATAAGTGTATATAACTCACTGCCAACTTCAAGACACAGGGATTCATCACCTAAGATTCACAAGTTGGCAGTGATATTGCCTATACTTGGCTGATAGTGATTTTCTGGTACAAACATCACGTACTGATTGGACAAATCTTCCAACGTACAAGGATAAATTAAGCCAACGCACACAGATTGTGAACTGACACCCTTTTAACATTGTATACATGAAACAAATTGCACAAAAATTGAGTGGTAATTTGTAAGTCGCGCCTTATTTATCTTTATATACCACATACACGTATATAATTTTTTAAATTTATGCAGATAGTCTAATAGATTCAAGTTGTTATTACACTATAGCTATTGTGGCGTCTTTGCAGTCGAATATGTGGCGTTTTTGAGTGAAGGCATGCCTTTTCCTTATTCTGACTTCAATGCACAGACTCAACGCTTGAGATATGCTACCCTATTGTGATCAAGACTAAAAAAAATGTGCTAGTGACAGTTACGATCCTCCAAGACCCAAGTCAAATTATGTATCTCCTCTCAATGAATCTGAGATTGTTAGTTTAGAATAGTTTAAAAGTATGATAAAAATTATAGATGCTTCAGAACATTTTGATTACGACATTGTTGTTTTCAAAGCATGTTGAAAACGACATGTTTTTAATGTATGATGAACATATTTCTGTTGGTTTAGGAAAAATTGACTTCAATATTTTTTGTTCTAACAATTTTCATAATATTGTGGCGTTATACTTTTGTGCACTATGTCGCTATAAAGTATGGGTGATATTTTGATATTTCTTATACACACAGTGAATATTCTTATGTATATCATCATTTAAATAAATAAATGTCTAATGCATTGTGCAATAAACGATATTTATGTATTGAATAGGAAGGAATGTTTGATATACATAGAATTATTATTATTTTTAACTTACCTACATAAACCAGGATAGATAAATACATAGATTTATTAGGTATATTACAACATATAAATTACTCATACATGACTTCATATTCACAATATTTACGATGTCATTTACATGAACTATTGTTACTTTAACACATATACTTAAAACTAAAAATTTATATGAAATTCGTTAATTATTTAATCAAATTAATAATAGGTTTAATACTGTATTTTTTATGCGGTTTTTAAATATTAAATACATTTATATCTATTTTATCTACATAACATTTGATATGTATTAAACCTACTCTAGTAATTTGATTAAATAGTTATGTGTTAAATATAGTTATATAATTCATAGACATAAAAGTAATTCATGTTATTAAAATAATTCATATACATAACAATAATTCATACATAACTTCATTTTCATAACATTTGCGATGTAATTTTACATGAATTATTTTACTTTAACACATACTTAAAACTATAAATGTAGATGAAATCCATTGATTATTTAATCAAATTATTAGAATAGATTTAACACACAATATTTTTTTATGCGGCTGTTATGTATTAAATACATGTATATTGTTCATATACATAACATTATGGTATATAAATAAAACCGTAGACAACCTTATAAGATGCATTACTCAGCTACACAACATATCTGTTTGAAGTGATTTGTTGCTAATAGAACCATTGTACATAACTGTAGACAACAAATACTAAGCTACATAAAATGCAATTTCATATAAATACATTATGGGTAATTTAAAATAATATATTAAAACTACTTACATATATGGAACAATATATATGTTATAGGATGCATTCACTAGCTACACAACAAGCACACATTCTTCAAAGTAAATTTTATATATAGCAACTTAATGTAACAAGTAAAAACTTGTATGTCTAGCATAACAAAATTCAGAGTTATTACATGACTTTGTGTTAATAACAAACATTGTTCAAAACATATGAAATTGAAATTGATAATGATAAATGGCTGGTTAATCAGGAAATGTACATGCCATCACAAAACAGTTCTCCATTCAAAAAAAAATCACAAGATCACCTAATGTGACCGGCACGTCCACATCATCCATAACAGTTTGTGCTTGATGACAGAGTTTCACTTGATTTCATATATCTTCCCTTCTTTGATATTTCAGGTAATCTTTTATATTTTGATGATAATACTTCTTCCTCATCTACACATTTAGGCACATGTCAATCCTCCCATCTGGCATCAGAATGATTGAAAGTTCATAAGTTTTCAATAAAATGCTTGGCTTATAATACTCAGATCAGTATGGGCCAAAGTCATCAACATTTTTACTCTTTAGAACTGCAATTGCGTAAGGAAAAAGGATCTGATCAATCTGATATGTACCACAGTTGCATGATTCTCTTTCAAGGTCGACAATGTATCTTCAACCAAATTCATCTATAAAGTAAATATAGTTTGTGGTATCCTAACCTGTGAACATTAAGACAACAGTACATTTGATAAAATAATGATATACAAAATTATTACAATTTCAAAATAAATAAAAATATAAGCAAATAAATATATAGTATATACTTTTAAATTTGAAACATACCATCATCTGAGAAGCTTTCACACCATTAAGAGTTAGTATTTCCTAGAACCTCCTATCTAACATCATATTTGTATATGATGCTATTTTTCTATTTTTACTATATCCAGAACCAAACAAATAGGAAATCTAAAATAGGTAATTCTCGGGCCTCTTCCAAACAACCATTTATACATTTGACAATATTAGAAGTCATCATTCTGTAATGCCTTGAGTCTGTACCCCGAATACCACACGATACTTACGACCCCAAAGGACTAAAAGCTAACCCATGAATGGTACCTTCTCTAGGCACTGAATAATAATACTGTAATAATGTGGAATATAGGTTGAAATGCCATAAGGTTCATAATCTGAATACTGATAATAATAGCATTTGACGATCATATCTGAAAACTGAATGATGTCTGAACTAGTCTAGTCTGAAAACCCTCTAACTGAACTGTCTGAATATGGAGTTGATGGGACAAGCCCCCAACTAACTCCGACTACTAAAAGAATGAAGCTACTTAGAATGCTAAAATAAAAGCATATCCTCGATAGATGAGGACTCACTACTGAATCTGCTGCTGCTATCTGAATTTGTCTAAGCGTGGTTGGGAACCTGAGGGTCCGAACCTATGATATGAGATATCATAGTGCAAAGAGAAAGTATATGCCAGTATGTGAAATGTACTGGAATACTAAATGAGGTAAGGCTGAATGCAAGGTTCATAAGCATGAACAATAACTGACTGAATAATATATAGAAACTGAATAAGGGTGCATGGATAACTGAAACTGCTGTAAATACTAAGTATGTAATACTGCGTATATACATGTACATTGTATCTGAGCTTTTACTAAAGAGTACTAATTTTTGATAACTGAGTAACTGATATATGAGATTTATTGATTGTCTTGCGGAGAAATTTTGACTTTTAAGAAGAGTCGCCACTTAGTTTTGAAAAGGAACTAAGAAACCTTTATAGAGTTATTTCAAAAGATTCAAAACAGGAAAATCGTTTTAAGTTAGAGATTCTAGATAAGCGATTCCTATTAACATTTTAGGAGGTGTTAGGTACCTAAAACGTCCTCTAACTTGCGGTTATCCGGACTGTTTAAAAACGTCTTTGATTAACTTCTAAAAGATTATTTTGTTGAAAAGTGATTGGTTTTAGAAAGGATTTGTGTAAAATAATTTTAGACGACTTAATAGGGATTTTAACTAAGTCTTCACAAATGAAATAAGCAAGTAAACACATAAACAGGGAAAGGGAGGAGAAAGTAAATGATTTAGGCCATTGGGCCCAAACCAACAAAACTTTTCCTAATCTAATTGGGCCTTTGACCCATTTCACCTGTCCTAATCTAGTTTTCGAGCCCTTGGCTCGAGTCTCGCTCCACCTATATTAAGTACAACTTTGCCTTCGAGGCCAAAATAAATAATTAAATAAATAAATAAATAAATACAACAACCATAAATAAATAACGATGACAAATAAATAAATAGAAATGAGACTCTGGTCTCGTCATTGCTTCAAGAATGGGACTTTAACCCATTTTCCTTCTCTCAACTCCTTGTATCCATATGCTATGTAATTGTATCCTTATGGTTTTTGAAATTGACTCATAAGAGATAGGCCTCAATATCCCATATTGAGAATGCAATAACGGGAATAAAGTCCATTTGGACTCGAAGGCAGGTTCATGCAAAGAAAGGTGAAGGAGGATAAGGATTAGGAAATAATTCGAGTAGAAATAATTTAGAAAGAAATCTTAATCAATACGTAAACATTACAACATGATAACAAATAGTTCAATCCATATCAACATAGCGGCAATTTCATACAACGTGCAGGAAAGCATCTAGCTGTAATGCTTGGAAGAATATTAAAATGCATTTAGTATTCATCTATATAATAACAATGCTACGAAACCAACAACAAAGAGCAAATCTAGACAAAGTGAAGTAAAATTTGACAAAAGAAATCTGGTAAGCTAATACGGATTTAATTGCACCAAGCTTATGAAATGAGAAAATAACACATAATCCAAACATTGCATGCCTTTCTTTTAAATAGTAAAAGAAAGAGATTTATCCTAAGCCAAATCCTTATTCTACTCCCAAGAAAAAAAACCGGTCAGAAATTAACCAAACATCAAACTTTGACAAAACCTCAGCTACAACGGGGCACCATCAACCTGAGACTTGTTAAACTAAATCAAAGCACAAAACTTTAATCATGGAATCAGGTATAACAAGATACCAGCAGTCCAAAACTACTAATTAGAAATCAAAGTGTGAAATTTTAATGACGAAACTAACTTTAGCATAATATTAGCAACCCAAAAAAAATCAAAGTATGCGACTCTACTATGAAAAATAGCTTATTCAACTTTACCAGCATACAGAGTGGAATTCCTAGATCAAATCTCAATCCACAATGTTATTTTAACCACACAACATTCCATGAATTAAATTGAAGAACCATTCATAGATAAAAATAGTGAATTCGGGGCACTTTAATGAAGAACATGTCCTTAAAAGTACTAAGCAGCGGCATCAAACACATTGACTCAAATACCAACATGGAGATAACTATCATGAATGAAACCTACGACTATCGAAGCCGTCTACCAGCAAACAATCCCACCATACAATGTTACTAAAAATTTATTCATAACTACAGAAGGTCAAGATGAAGCAGGAACAAATGAAAACTTAAACAGAGTAGGATATTACCATTTAGATAGAAGAAAAATGGGACAACGATTTGATGATAGGATTCTAACTTTTTCTGAAAACCTCAAATTTTTTAATCCGAGAATGTTTTCAATCCCTAAAATTTCCTCAGAAAACATGTTCGAACCCCCAAAGAAATTTTTCCTCCCTCAGTTTTTCCAAAACCCCCTCTTTTCAAACCCAAAATCCCCTCTAAAATAGTGACCCAATCATTTCTTATTTAGAAGATGAATTGAGGGTATTTTGGGACTTGAAAAATAAAATATTTTGGAATTTGAAATTTGAATTCCCCTCTCCATCTTGGAGTTTCAACAATGAAATGTACCAATTTTGAAATTGGTGGACCAATAAGATTTAGGAAAAATAAATCTTCACCAAGAACCAATGAAAATCGTTCAACTGTGTATGAAGTCGTACGCATTATCCTGAGATTCGTGGGATTGAGCCATTGGAGAAGACACCTAGACACGTTTCTAGAAGATTCTCGAAGCTTTTTCTCATCTCACTGGTGCGTGAGATGCGTGATGAAGAGAAAAAGGAGGGGTTAGTTGTGGGTTGACAAATTTAGATCGAGAACGAGGAGAATCGGGTTGATTTTTTCTATTTTTCGAAGTTGTATGTGTGGTTGGTTTTCTTTGTTAGGGGTTGTACGCAGTTTTTGCTATTGTTTTGTTGAAGGAGATCATGGATGGGAAGTGGGCCAGGTCATATCCAATTACTGATGGGCTTGGGTATTGGTTGTTAAGTGTTGGATATTAATGAGAAAAATAAATGGGCTGCTGATCATTTTTTGGGTCTTGGACTATTTATCAAATGGCCAATAAACAAAACTTAGACAATGTATTTAATTTTTAGCCTAAATAAAATTCATATGACCAATTGCATTGTAGTCACGGCCGCATTGATTTTAATTATGGTCCAATTAAATAAATTGACTAAATTGAAGCAACATTTGAAACAAATTAATAATTAATTCAATCCCGAGCTTCTTTGATTCGATAAAATCATGTAAACATTTCTCCAAATGAACTATTTTTGAAATAGATCATCTTCAAATCAAGATTTCAATTATTATATTTATTTTCACAATAATCTTTAATTAAATTTGAAATTTCATAAAATAAACATTTAAGTAATCAAATTGTATAATATCACATAACTGAACACGATAATATATAATTGCTACTTAAAGTGACAAAATCACGTACAAATATACTTTTCAAAACTCTTATTCGGATGAAATAAATATTTTAATTTTATTAAAAATCAAAGAAAATCAGGATTAAATTTAGCCGTGGAGGGCAAAAATTAGGTGTCAACAACTGCCCCCTCCCTTTGGGTAGGGTGGATGCAAGTAACCCTGAGCAAATGGAGGTTGACGTTCCTAATTTTTGTCCGACCACAAATTCGTATCTAAGAGAGATTGATTTTTTGCACGAGTTTCATGGAGTTATGGCCGAACCTCGGTATCAGGTTTCCTACATATCTCAGGTTTCATGAGAATTCGGTGTACTTGTAGTTCATAAAGCTTGATTTTAAGCACGATTTTCAATAAAATTCACCAACTATCATGGTTTTAGAGTTTTTGGTTAAACCGAAAAGGTGGGAAATAAAGGGATTTGGGGGAGATTGGAATGCAGTCGAGTTTTCTACATAGAGCCCGGCCTACATATCCTTAAGATTTCTGGGAATCAGACTGCTTGTAGTTTGACTCGATCGGTAGAAAAGATAGTCTTCTATTTTAGACGATCTTTGGCTCGAGATGAGTTACAAGTTAATGAGTTGCGTAAAAGAATCTTGTAAACTCTTATCCATGAATTTGGGATCCTTCAAATCCATAAGAAAGAACTTACCTGGACATAATTTCCAAAATTCTAGGTGTCCTATCACTCAAATTTGAAAGAAAGGAAAGACTACCCTTGATGTAAGAATTAAGAAATATCCCAGAAGCGAAGATGAAACTACAATATCCTAAGATACCCACATGCCTTCTAACATAGGTGCGGTTGGATGGTTGTCGTGATCATCCTTCAGCTCGCGTCTAAAGAGTTTAACGTCCTTCTCTAGACTATGTCCTGTTTTGCTGCTAAGAAAGAGTTTCACGGCGTGCTGCATTCTTTTTGGAGTCGTTCGCACCTATGGTTTTGATTTGAGATTTTCATCCTCTCGGATGCTCTCTACAATATCTCAAACAAAAATCATTAGTCATAAGCATAATTCACGAAAAAAGTGTATAGTATTTTACCATATTGCCACGTGGGTTGTTGCCTGAAAAACGGAGTCATCTTTTCATGTACCTGTTTGGAATGAAATAACTTATGATAACAGATGCAACGCCCTTTTGGTTGTTGCACAACTAACTCATTTGTTCGAGTGAATATGTCTTCAGAGTAGGGTGGCCCTTTTGGCCACCGACAATACTTTATGAGGAATGGTCCCTACAACTATGTAATGTTGCGTTGATACGGCAACCCTTTTGGTCACCTGTAATACTTCTTGTATGTGGAATTATAACCTCTCCGGTTATAGCCGATGATTGATATATAAATTTTCTTTAAATTGTCAATCTTTGGATAATCTTGCGCATTATTGACGTTGGATACGAGGCGACTTACAGATATTCTTTGAATTTTTAGATTTTAGGTAATCCTGCATATTATTCGACCTTGGGCAAGAGATGGCTTATAGATATCCCTCCAATCGCTAGCTTTCAGGTGTTCCTGCACATCATTTGACCTTGGATACAATATGACTTATAGATATCTCTCAAATTGTTAGTCCTTCGGTAATCCTACACATAATCGATCTTGGATATGACACGGCTTATAGAGAACCCTTGGACGTATCAATTTGATAATCTTGCATATTTCTCCGATAAGGATTTAGTTACGACTTATGGATAACCTTTAGACTATCAATTTTTGGATAATCTTGCACACTATCCAGTTTGGATGTTGTTGTGGCTTATGGATGACATACAGGCTATCAACTCATAGGTGATCTTGCACACTATCCTATTTCAAATAATATGATTTATAGATGACCCTCAAATTATAAATTTTTAGGAAATCTCATATATCATCCATCTATAGATACCGACTTAAAAACATCCCTTTAAATCGTGTGCTCTTGATGTATTCAGATGCTGATTCATAAAATGATGAGATATCCTCAACGCCAGTATTTATGTCTCACATGTCAACAGATATTAAATGCTGATGACATCCTCGATGCCAATATTTATGTCTCACGTGTCAATAGATATGAATTGTTGATGATATCCTCAACGCCAGCATTTATGTCTCATGTGTCAACGATATTAAATACTGATAATATCCTCGACGCCAGCGTTTATGTCTTGCATGTCAACAGATACGAAATACTGATGACATGAAATGGCCCTCTCGGCGATGATATGAATGGCCCTCTTGGCAATGATATGAAATAGCCTTCTTGGCGATGATATAAAATAGCTCTCTTGGCAATGATACAAATGGCCCTCTCGACAATGATATGAAATGGCCCCCTCGACAATGCTATGAAATGGCCCTCTTAGCAATGATATGAATGGCCCTCTTGGCAATGATATGAAATGATATAAAGTGGCCCTCTTGGAGATGATATGAAATGTCCTTCTTGGTAGTGATATGAAATGGCCTTCTTGGCAGTGATATGACATAATATAAAATGGCCCTCTTGGCGATGATATGAATGGCCCTCTTGGAAATTTGAAAATAGCTTCACCTGAATTTGTTTGTCTGCGTCTTGCTTTCTACATGTACCTGTACTTGAAGTAGATAATTGGTAGACACAAAGTCATTTTTTCTAGCGACCATTTTTTGAGAAAAAATCTAAATACAATGTTCATAAAGAAAAGAAGACGCCTTTGTTTGTCTTCCATGATCTCAACAAATGGGATGGATAATTTAAATGGTCCTCGATAAATAAGTTTTAAACCCATTTTTGGGATACCCAAAAATACCATTCTTAAGCATTATATGTTCTGGCATGACTCCCGATTTGCCTGGGGATTCCTTGAAATCATCGCTCATTTTTGTGTATCGATCCCTGCATCCACAGAAAAATGATTAGTTTGAATGAAACTACTCCGTGTTGACCTTCTTCGATCCTTGATTTACTCCTTGCCATCTTTCAGGTTCCCCATCACATTGGTACCTCCACCTTGGGTCCCTACTCCCATAGACACCTAGGCAATCACTAAGTAAAAGATTTGTAAAGATTTATTTTCAAAAGTAGTTCTATTTATAGTAAATAGTTTCGGAAGTATCTATAAAATCTTTAGAAAATTTCTGGCAGTCATGTCATGTACTAGGTCAACAAACATCTTCCTCCTGGTTTTGACTATATTCGATGAATGATTTCCAAAATTCATGATCATTGTTGGAGGGTTATTCAAATAGTTCTGTCATAGCCAGAAACTAAGTCTACCTAGACTTTGTCGCAGTTAGTGGCTTTAAAAGCTTGGCTTTAACCTTTGGTGCCTGGGAATTTGAAATATATTCCAGTATTTGGTGGAAATTTTGAGGCCTCCCTCAAAATTTCTGCCCTAGTTTAAAGTTTTTTTTATATGATAGCAACTCGAGAAGATCTAAAGTCTTTGTTGGTCGTCGTTCTCCTTGTTGGATGTCGATCTTGTCTTGTGAGTTTTCGAGATTCCTTCTCAAAAATTCTGCCCCAGTTTCTATTTTATGGAGTTATATAACCGAGCCGTTGGGGTGCCTACGTATCCTGTTGAAGCAGGAATCAGGTCAAACATAGTTCAAGACTACGCTAAGGATATATAGAAAAATCTAATGGGTTGACCGAAGCCGACATAGGCCGCCTACGTATTCCTTTTATTGGGAATTCAATTCATCACGTAGTTCATACATAAAAAAAAGGATAAATTCTCCTAAGGGGTTGACCAAAGCTGACATAAGCCGCCTACATATCCCTTTCTTGGGAATTCTGGTCAAACATAGTTCATACATAAAAAGAAAGGATAAATTTTTCTAAGGGGTTGACCGAAGCTAATATAGGCCGCCTATGTATCTCTTTATTGGGAATTCGTGTCAAACATAGTTTGTACTTAAAGAAAAGGGGTTCTAGGCAATTACACATTATAAAACACATTATTACAAGGCGATTACAGATAAACAAAGAAAACACAAAACTAGAATTTCTTTCAAACATAGTATTTTTTTACCACATCAAAATTGATTGGTTTGGTCCACTCTTGGCCATCCATCTCAGACAAAATCAGAGCCCCTCCAGATAGTACCTTGCGAAGTATGTATGGCCCTTTCCAATTTGGAGCGAACTTGTCCTTATACTCTTCTTGGTGAGGGAGTATGCATTTGAGAACTAATTGCCCAACTTCAAATGTTCGAGCTCTTACTTTCTTATTGAAGGCACGAATTATCCTGTGCTGATATAGCTGACCATGACACACGACAACCATTCTCTTTTCATCAATCAACATAAGTTGTTCACAACGAGCGCAAACCCATTCTTCGTTACTTTGTCCAGCTTCCTTAATAATCCTTGGGTAAGGTATTTCAACCTCAGCAGGTATCACAGCTTCATTCCCATAAACAAATAGATAAATGGTCGCCCTGGTGAAGGTTCAAACTGTTATGCTATACCCTAGCAAAGTGTAAGGCAAAATCTCATGCCATGATCTATCATTTTAGATCATCTTTCTCAAGATCTTCTTGATGTTCTTATTGGCATCTTCCACGGCTCCATTCATCTGTGGACGATATGCGGTGGAGTTGCGATGCACTGTTTTAAATTGATCACAAATTTCATTCATCAAGTGACTCTTCAAGTTTGCCCCATTATCAGTAATGATCGATTCTGGCACTCCAAATCGGCAAATCAAGTTATTCCTGAAGAAATCGGCAACCACTTTCTTAGTGATGGCTCTATATGAATCATCTTCAACCCACTTGGTAAAGTAGTCAATAGCAACCAAAATAAATCTATGCTCATTTGATGATGGTGGCTCTATTGGTCTGATTACATCCATGCCCCAAGCTACGAAAGGACCAGGTGAATTCATTACATGAATCTTATGTGGAGACATTCAAATCAAATCTTCGTGTATCTAATATTTTGGACACTTCTACACATACCTACTACAATCATTTTCCATAGTCATCTAGAAGTAGTCGGTTCTCAAGATCTTTCTAGCAAGGGAAAACCCGTTCATGTAGGGCCCATAAACTCCACTGTGTACTTCTTTTTATCAGTTTATTAGCTTTCGCAGCATCGATGCATCTTAAGAATCGCAAATCTGGAGTCTTCCTATTAAAAATTTTTCCCCATTTGGAAAATAGTTCTTCGCCAAATGCCGGATTGTCTTATTTTGGTTCTTACTGGCCTCTTCACGATATATTCCAAATTCTAAATACCTTTTGATGTCATACTACCATGGATTTCCATCAGGCTCCTCTTCAACATATGCACAGTACGCGGGTTTCTCCTTCAAGCTTATTTCCAAAGGATCAATGTAACTCTGATTTGGGTATTGAATCACAGAGGATATAGTGGCCAAAGTGTCAGCTAACTAATTTCGTATCCTTGGGATATGTCTGAAATAAACTTCTTTGAATTTTCCACATAATTCCTGCACCAGCTCCACATAAGGATTAATCTTGGAATTTTTTACCGCCCATTCTCCCCGTACCTGATGAATCAATAAGTCTGAATACCCGATGACTAGAAATTCACGAACACCCATATCAAGTGCCAATTTGAGACCTAAAATGCAAGCTTTATATTCAGCCATGTTATTGGTGCATGGGAAACGAAACTTAGCAGTTACCGGATAGTGTTGACCCATTTCTGACACCAAAACTGCTCCGATTCCTGAACCTCTGAAGTTGACCACTCCATCCGGGGTAAATTTCTATAATGTCTTCTCCTACGAATAAAATTTCCTCATATGGGAAATAAGTTTGAAGTGGATCATATTCATCATCAACCGGATTCTCTGGCAAATAATCTACTAAGGCTTGCCCCTTGATTGCCTTTTGAGTTACATACACAATGTCAAACTCGCTTAGTAACATTTACCACTTGGCTAGCTTTCCCATCGGCATGGCTTTCTGGAATATATGCTTCAATGGATCTATTCTTGAGATGAGGTATGTTTTGTATGATGACAGATAATGCTTCAACTTTTGCGCGGTCCAAGTTAAAGCACAACATGTTCTTTCTGTAAGAGTGTAACGGGCTTCATATGGCGCAAACTTTTTACTCAAGTAGTAGATGGCTTTCTCTTTCCTACCGGTTTCATCATGCTACCCGAGGACATATCCAAAAGCAGTATCTGAGACTGACAGGTAAAGCAGTAGTGGAATTCTGCTCTTGGTAGAACCAAAACCGACGGTGCAGACAAATATTTCTTAATGCGGTCGAAAGCTCTCTGAAATTCTTCTGTCCACTTATTCAATGGATTTTTCTTAAACATCTTGAGAATTGGATCGTATATGACTGTTGACTAAGCAATGAACCTGCTAATGCAATTCAAACGATCCAGGAAACTCATAACCTCCTTTTTGGTCCTCGGCGGTGATAAATCCTAAATTGTCTTGATTTTGGATGGGTCTAGCTCGATGCCTCTTCTGCTGACTAAGAATCCCAGTAACTTCCCTGATGGCACACCAAAATCACACTTAGTAGGATTTAACTTCAAATTGTACTTTCTTAATCTATTGAAGAATTTCTCCAGATGGGTCAAATGATTCAAACTCTCGCCGGATTTGATAATTACATCATCCATGTACACTTCAATTTCTTTATGAATCATATCATGGAAAATCATCATCATAGCCCTCATATATGTTGCACCCGCATTCTTAAGATCAAATGGAATTACCCTGTAGTGATAAGCACCCCAAGGCGTAATAAAAGCTATCTTTTATGCATCTTCTTCATCAATCAATATCTGATGATACCTGATGAAACAATCCATGAAAGATTGTATTTCATGCTTTGCACAATTATTAATGAGTATGTGGATATTGGGCAACAAAAAATTATCTTTTGGGATGGCTCTATTCAAGTCTCTATAGGCAACACAAATTCAAATCTTGCCGACCTTCTTCGGCACTGGGAGAATATTGGCTAACCATGTCAGATATTTTATGACCTCCACAACCTTAGAATGGATTTATTTTGTCACTTCTTCCTTGATCTTTAGACTTAAATCTGTCTTGAATTTCCGTATTTTTTGCTTGACTGGATCAAACTCAAGATTTATCGGCAACTTATGCGACACAATGTTGGTGCTCAATCCCGACATATCATCATAGGACCTAGAAAATACGTCAATGTATTTCTACAATAGGAGAATGAACTCTCTTTTGTGCTTATGCCAGGTGGACACTGACACTTGTTTCTTTGATTTCATCATGACCTCCCAGGTTGACTATTTCAATTTTATCTAGGTTGGGCTTCTCCCGATTCTCAAACTTCTCTATATCCTCAATTAATCGTTCCTCATCACATTCCTTCCAATCATCATCATTCCCCTTATTTTTTTCGTCTAAGATTTAACATAACATGACATTGGCAGGTTTTAAGTTACTATTACTGTAATAAACAAACGAACTAAGTTAGATAATAACAACATAATAATAAAATATACGAATAGTGGTGTTTCAAAAAATAATTTTTTTAAAATAAAGGAAGTCCCTTTCATTGAAATTTGAGAGATAATTACAAACTATGGCTCATGAAACGCGCAAATACAAGCCCATGCCATTTTTTAAAGCAGTAAAAATACGAAAAGAAAGTTTGAGATGTAAAGGGTGGATCGCGGGGCCTTCTCCAGATCATCACCGATTTTAAAAACTATTAGTAATAGCCCTTTTATCTACCACAATGGGTGACGGGTTATGAGTGAAGTATAGGTCCAGTTTTGCAAGGCTCCCCACTGGAATTTGGGAAATCTTCTGGTACAACATTGCATCCCTCGAATAGATTTCCTATCTCATCTCCAAGACCATCATCTTTCGACATCTTATGCATGGGAAATGACCGGTATAGGAGTGGTAAGGGCCTAAACAGACTCGCCTCTAACTTATTCTCAATCTCATCCTCCTCGGTAGGCCAGTATCCTAACCCATACTTAGAGGCTTTCTCTGGGATCATAACGGGCTCAATAATTCCTTGCAGATTTTTACCCAAACCTCGACCAGGCTCGAACCTATTTCTCAATATCACAGTCGCAATTATTTTATAGACAGAAGGCATTAGAGCTTTGGGTGTCAGATCCTTTTCCACATTATTTACAATTTCCACTGTATAGAAACTACTACCCTTTGGAAAGTCTTCAATCACCGGCATATAACCATTGGGATAATTCGCTTGGCTTCCTTCCCCTTGGATGACTATTTCATGATCCTACCAAATGAACTTCAATAACTGATAAAGGGGTGATGAAACTACCTTTCCACCATATATCCATAGTCTTCCCAAGAGCAGTTTGTAACTAGGATGAATATCCATAACATGAAACTTAGTCTTGAATTCAGCAGGTCCCATTTGGATGTACAAATCAATTTCACCTATGGTATCTCTCTACCTTTGATTAAATGCTCTAATATTTATGTGGCTTTGGCGAATTTTCCCCAAATCATAGCCCATTTAAACCAATGTGGAGAGAGGATAAATGTTAACACCAGATCTGTCATTTATCAATACCTAATTAATCACATAGTCTCGACAAATGACAGTGACGTGCAAGTCTTTCTTATGCATCGCTCCCTCAAATGGCAACTCTTCATCACTGAATAATATGCAATGACATCCCACAATATTTCCTATTATCACAGCCAGGTTCTCAACACTCATTCCTGTGTGAACATATGCTTCATCTAAGACCTTCGATAAAGCCTATCGGTGGTATTGTGAACTCATTAATAGTGCCAAAATAGAAATTTGGGCCAGAGTCTTCTCTAAATGTTTGACAATTTAATAGTATTTTGGTTGCATACGCCTCTAAAATTACTCAGCCTCTCCTTCAGTGATTGGCCTTTATTATAAATCCTTTCTATTGGTCAGTTCTTCAGGAATGTAGCATCGTCTAAATCGCGTCATCCCTTGAACAGCAGCAGTCTGTATAATAAATTCCTTCCTTGGCGAGGAAGTGTATACTTGAGTCGGGGTTGTCATCACTATAAATGGGGCTTTCTCGTTGACACTTAAGGCAGTCACAACTCTCTCTATCTTTTCTACCTCTTTTGACCTTTTGCGATTTTCTGAATTCACCTTAGTAATAGTCTTGCCAGACATCCATTTGCCTTCTATTTCATTCATGTTAACTGTAGCTCCCCCATGACTAGGCAATGGGTTAATGTTAATATTTTAAGTCAGCGACTAAAGCGTGATGACCTTTTGACCAATTAAATTTTGGATCTTATGTTTCAAGTTAATACAATCCTCCGTACTATGCCCTGCTACTCCTGAATGATAGGCATAATTTTGATTAGCATGATAAAATCGGGAGTTGGTATTGATAGGCTTTGGCTGGGTCGGTTGTAAATGATCAGCATTCTTCAATCTTTCAAATAGTTGGGTGTGACTTTTAGCCAGCGGCATGAAGTTTTGGGGAGGTTTCTTTTTGATGTTTGGATGTGAAGGGTTATAATGGATGTGATTTGTAGGAGGAGGTACTTGATGAGAATTTGGAGGTGCTTGGACGTTTGTTCGGTTATTTAGAAGAGCGGATTAGACATGAGGCTAATAATTCGGTAGTGGAACTAGGTATTGAGGAAAAATATTTGGTTGTGGAGCTTGGTATTGGGATTGGATATTTGGCAGTGGAGCTTGGTACTGGGGTTGGACATTTGGGAGTGGAGCTTAGTACTGAGGTTGGATATTTGGGAGTGGAGCTCGGTATTAGGGTTGCGTGTAGAATACATGCTGAAAGTTTGGTGATGGTGGTGAAGAGAAAATATTCCTAGAGTTGAACCTCTTTATCATTTTTGCAACAGAATCAGCAGAAACCGTGCCTACATCCTCCTTTTTCTTCTTTGAGAACATAGCAGTCCCGGACGATGATGGGGTCTTGGCAATTTTTCCTATCCGAATACCTTCTTCTAGCGATTCTCTTATTTTTACCAAATCTATAAAAGTCGCCCTGACAGCGAACACCATCCTAGTATAGTATTCTCCTTCTTAAGCGCGAGAGAACACAGATACCATTTCTTCCTCAGGCATGGGGGTTGTACTTTGGCAGCTTCTTTCCTCCAACGGAAAGCATAGTCTCGGAAACACTCATCACTCTTCTGTTTGATCCGATATAGTGAATATCGATCAGGGACTATTTCAATGTTAAACGCGAACCTGTCATGGAAACCCTTGGCCAATGCTTTCTAACCAGTCCATCTTTTCAGCTCCTGATACATGAACCACTCTAAGGCTTCGCCACTTAAACTTTGGCTGAACAGGCGCATCAATAATGCCTCATTTTTTCCTACCCCCACCATTTGATCAAAATACCTTCTTAGATGGGCCATTGGGTATTCAGTACCGTCAAATACTTCAAACTTAGGGACCTTGTACCCTTCTGGTAGATCTATTCCAGGGTGAACACATAAATCATCATGCCTTAAACCGTCTTGGTCCTCGCTCCATGAGATTGTTTGATCCTCACAATCTCTTCATTCATAGCTAGCAACTTCATTTCATGCTCGATCCTCCACTCTTTCTCTTTACCCTCGAAATGGTCCATATCAGGATTAGGAAGGGAATTATAGATATTAGGGGATATAATGGCATGAGGAGGATTTGGAAGGGAGGTTTGATTTTATGAATAAAAGAAAGTTGGTTGGTAGATGGGAAGGACATTTTGGAAATTGGAAAGGTTCTGTTGAATTTGCGAGTAGTTTGGTGGAATCTGAGAAGGATTTTACGAATTTGGAAATGAATTTGGTGGATTTAGGGATAGATTTGATAGAAGATGTGGGGATGGGTTTTGTTGATTTGGGAGTAAATCTTGTGGATTTGGGAACAAATTTTGTTGATTTGCAAATGGGTTCTGGGGATTTGGGAATGGATTCAAAGATGGGTTTTGCGAGCTTAGAGATGGATTTTATGGATGGTAGACATCTGGGTTCTTTTCGCAATTGGTGTTTTGGACAATTTGAGGAGCGGAGACGGGAAATACATTAGTTGGTTGATTCCTGAAAATAGGCATACTAGGGGGAGAAATTTGGAGTGGAGTCCCGTATCCTCCTGAGCGGGAGCATTGACAGTGATGGCCAGGTTAGCTAAATATCGAGTGCGATTATTTCCTCCTGAAGCATTTCCAACTTTATTGTGAATGCCGTAATCATCTAACTCTGTTCCGCTATTACATTTTCCCTGATGGTCAATGCGTTTTCTTCATCATTTTCTGTCATTATTGAATGATAGTCAGAGGATGGGATTTTATACGCTTTTGACCGGGTGAAGTTGGGATGTTCTGTCAGCTTATTTCAACATGGAGTAGTTTTCTATTATCTTTAAAGTAAAACAACTCAAAGGCAAATGTGTTAGTTCCCATATGTGATAAGCAATGCAAAATACTTGACAAGAAATAGCCACGTAGAGTTATTTGTATTATAGCCAAATTCATCCATAAGAGCATAGCGGATAAACTTACCTTTGATCCAAACAAATGCACGTAAACACATAAGATATTTATATCACATAAAAATATTATTATAATGTGTATACTAATTGGGGTGACCCTTTTGAGCTAAGGGTTTGGGCCTAACGATTTTTGAAGAAAAATATATGCTTGCTTAAGGTCAATCCACTATCCCCCAACTTTTATAGACACTAAAAAGGGCATAAATGCCTACAAAAGATAACAAAAGAGGGATATAATCTTCAGGAAAAAGGAAATAACATGAAAGAAAATAAGTTCCCATGCAGGAGAATAGAAAAACTAGCTACTGGACGATCCTTCGTTTGCCTTTGCTTTCTTAGCTTTGCTCACCTCCTGCGATATTTGATACTTAGTGATGATCAGATAACTTCCGCATAACTGTGTCTTGCTGTCATAAGTCATTTTTCCTATACTATCGAGTAGGGAGGCCATGCTATTATCCAAATCGATAAAACACTGCCTAGCATCATCAGCCTCTTGCCTAGCTCTTTTCAACTCTTCCCTCAATGTACGTATTGTTAAAGCATCTTCCACATGCATCTGTCGGTGTGTGATTTCACTTTATAAAACTCATCTTGAAGCCTGTGGAGTCGGATCTAATGCTTGGATTCTACATCCACGACCCGAGGGGGCACGTTCGACCCCAGAATCAATGCTTTGGTGAGACTCTTTTTTAACCACTCCTTGTAAGTTTTGCTGACTTCAGGTTCATACCCTATATGGAAAGAGACTTTTTTCCACCTTCTTCTTCTCCATCCATTTATCATGTAGTCTTTGAGCGGGGGCTCACTTTCATCATACTCGGTGAAGAATCTGAGCATAGAATCGATTTGAGGTGTCTCCTGCTTGATCTCGAATTGCCTAAGAACTCTACCAGAATTATAGGGATGGGTCCCCCTGAGACCCAAAAGCACTAGAAAAGGCCACTCGCCCCCTCGAATGGTGTATTTTCCTGAATAAATATAGTTAATGAACCATTGCACATCATCATCTCTTAATTCCCCAAAAGTCTTAAACCAAAATTCGTGAGATGCTTCCCTTTTAAACTTGTGTAGAAACAACCACTTATCGTGTGATTCTAGCAGATTCTTTTTTATTTTGTGTTCGGGTTGTACCGTTCTAGGATTTTTCACCAAATGCATCATCATCCACCATTGCAATATAAGGTTGCAACCTTGAAAGAAATGATTCTCGACTTGACATTTTCCCAAAGCTCAATATATGTCGGCGACAATCATGGGAGCTAAGCTGTGGAATATCTTTTTAGAATTGTACTCCATTCCAAAGAAGAGTGCATGGGTTACTAAGACAACTCTTGGATGAATTGTGCCATTTTCCCCTTGTGGGAACACCATGGTTCCAAGTAGGCCTACCGCAAACGCAAAGGCCCTCGTCTCCTTCCATTTTTCTTCTGACTCAAATTTATGTCCAAATTTGTGAAAAGCATTGAATCTTCCAAACCGATGATACAACTCACAAAAAGTGATATTTTCTCCATTACGTTCCCCTGGCCAGGTATCGTCGTCAGTTAAAAATACCTTCTTGATATTTTGATGATCCTACACAACTGGGACTAAAATGTTCTTATCAGGTGTCTCCTTTATCTTGAAACACATTTCAGTGCTCTCATAACAAATCAATACCTCTTCAATGGTAGGAGTCAATTCAATTTCCCCGAAGTGAAATACCATATTCTGCTCATCCCAAAAAGTTGTTGGTACATAGATCATTTTGGGCCAAGCATCCATCTCGATCAGAAAAGGCAGATGACCTATGTGTGTTCTAACAATCTTTCTCTCGTCTGCGCTCATGTAATCCCACCATAGTTTCAAGAAATCGTTGGGTTTAGTAACCATCTTGAAATTTTTGGGGGAATGCAGTTGAGTCATATCTTACACGAAAGCAGACAAAGATAAGCCTTCCCCCATCCCTAAAGAGTAATGGATTTAATTAGACAAGAATATATTTTTTCAACACATAAATATGATTCGTCTGTAATTGACTCAGGGTCAATAGATGTAGGGTAGGTTTTCTAATGGGCCTAATACCCCACTCGGGTATTGGGCCATCCTAGGCTCATTCCTAAAATAGGGTTTTGGTTTCGTTCTATCCTAGGTATCTAGAGTGGGTTTGAACACTAGTTCTCAAGCGGACAACTTGAGTTTGAAAATACGAACAGCCATCAAATGACTCACGTGCTAATAAGACATTCCTATTTCCAACACATTATTTGAATTAAACAATAGGGGACGGGACATCCACGAAACCCTAAAACAGTTTAAATTATGCAGGAATATGCCATGAGATGCGATAGTTAAACTCTATAGAATCAAAACATATAAACACATAAACAGTTAATCAAAAGACGAAATCAAATATTTGCTTAGAACATAGTTAAAAGTCCCCAGCAGAGTCGCCATTTCTGTTTTACGGAGAAATTTTGACTTTTGAGAAGAGTCGCCACTTAATTTTGAAAAGGAATTAAGAAACCTTTATAGAGTTACTTCAAACAATTCAAAATAGGAAAATCATTTTAAGTTATAGATTCTAGATAAGTGGTTCCTATTAACGTTTTAGGAAGGTGTTAGGCACCTAAAACATCCGCTAACTTGCGGTTATCCGGACTGTTTGAAAACGTCTTTGATTAACTTCTAAAAGATTAATTTGTTGAAAAGTTATAAGGTTTTAGAAAGGATTTGTGTAAAATAATTTTAGATGACTTAATAGGGATTTTAACTAAGTCTACACAAATGAAATAAGCAAGTAAACACATAAACAAGGAAAGGTAGGAGAAAGTAAATGATTTAGGCCATTGGGCCCAAACCAACAAAACCTATCCTAATCTAATTGGGCCTTTGACCCATTCACCTGTCCTAATCTAGTTTTTGAGCCCTTGGCTCGAGTCTCGCTCCACCCGTATTAAGTACAACTTTGCCTTCGAGGCCGAAATAAATAATTAAAGAATTAACTAAATAAATACAAAAACCATAAATAAATAACAACGACAAATGAATAAATAGAAATGAAACTCAGGTCTCTTCATTGCTTCAAGAATGGGACTTTAACCCGTTTTCCTTCTCTCAACTCCTTGTATCCATATGTTATGTGATTGTCTCCTTATGGTTTTTGAAATTGACTCATAAGAGATGGGCCTCAATAGCCCACATTGAGAATGCAATCATGGGAATAAAGTTCGTTTGGACTCGAAGGCAAGTTCATGCAAAGAAAGGTGAAGGAGGATAAGGATTAGGAAATAATTCGACAAGAAATAATTTAGAAAGAAATCTTAATCAATACGTAAACATTACAGCATCATAACTAATAGTTCACTCCATATCAACATAGTGGCAATTTCATACAACATGCAGGAAACCATCTAGCTGTAATGCTTGAAAGAACATTAAAACGCGTTTGGTATTAATCTATATAATAACAATGCTATGAAACCAACAACAAAGATAAAATCTAGACAAAAGTGGAGTAAAATTTGACAAAAGAAATCTGATAAGCTAATACGGATTTAATTAGACCAAGCTTATGGAACGAGAAAATAACACATAATCCAAACATTGCATGCCTTTCTTATAAATAGTCAAAGAAAGAGATTCAACCGATTTATCCTAAGCCAAATCCTTATTCTACTCCCCAAAAAAATTAGTCAGAAATTAACCAAACATCAAACTTTAACAAAACCTCAGCTACAGCGGGGCACCATTTACCTGAGACTTGTTACACAGATTCGAAGAACAAAACTTTAATCATAGAATCAGGTATAACAGGATACCAGCAACCCAAAACTACTAATTAGAAATCAAAGTATGAAATTTTAATGACAAAACCTACCTTAGCATGATACTAGCAGCTCGAAACAAATCAAAGTATGCGATTCTACTATGAAAAATAGTTTATTCAACTTTACCAGCATATAGAGTGGAAGTCCTAGATCAAAGCTCAATCCACAACATTATTTCAACCACAGAACATGCCATAAATTAAATTAAAGAACCATTCACAGATAAAAATAGTGGATTTAGGGCACTTTAATCAAGAACATGTCCTTAAAAGTACTAAGCAGCGGCATCAAACACATTGAATCAAATACCAACATGGAGATAACTATGATGAATGAAACCTACGGCTATCGAAGCAATCTACCAGCAAACAATCCCAGTATACAATGTTACTAAAAATTTATTCATAACTACAGAAGGTCGAGATAAAGTAGGAACAAACGAAAGCTTAAATAGAGTAGGATATTACCTTTTAGTGAGCAGAAAAATAGGACGACGAGTTGATGATAGGATTCCGACCACCACCGAGAAAATAGAAACCTCGTTGCAGCTTCTTTCGAATCAATCTTTCAGAACAAAAAAAAATTTCTCTACCCTTCAACTCTCAATTTTTCTTAAAACCCAAAATTTTCTAATTCGAGAATTTTTCCAACCCTCAAAATTTCCTCAGAAAAAATGTTTGAACCCCCAAAGAAATTTTTCCTCCCTCAGTTTTTCCAAAAACCCCTCTTTTCGGACCCAAAAATCCCCTCCAAAATAGTGACCCAATCGTTTCTTATATAGAAGATGAATTGGTAGTATTTTCGGGACTTGAAAAATAAGATATTTTGGAATTTGAAATTCAAATTCCATCCTCTATCTTGGGGTTTCATCAACAAAATATACCAATTTTGAAATTGGTGGACCAATAAGATTTAGGGAAAATGAATTTTCACCAAGAGCCAATGAAAATCGTCCAACTGTGTATGAAGTCGTATGCATTATCCCGAGATTCGTAGGTTTGAGCCATTGGAGAAGACACCTAGGCGCCTTTCTAGAAGATTCTCAAAGCTTTTGCTCGTCTCACGGGTGCGTGAGACGCGTGAAGAAGAGAAAAAGGATGTGTTGGTTGTGGGTTGATGAATTCGGATCGACACGAGGAGAATCGGGTTGATTTTTGCTATTTTTTGAAGCTATACGTGCAGTTAGTTTTCTTTGTTGGGTGTTGTACGCAGCTTTTGTTGTCGTTTTATTAAAAGAGATGATGGATGGGGAGTGGGTAAAAGAGATGATAGATACTGGGACTCCGTGTAACTTGATCAACTCTCTGATATAGAGTTTGGCATAGTCCTAGGCTGAATAGGAAGTATGAAATAGTAAGAAATGAGCGGATTTGGTCATCCTATCTACGATAACCCAAATCAAATCATGTTGATGACGAGTATGGGGTAAACCTGTCACAAAGTCCATGTTCACATCTTCCTACTTTTATATGGGAATACTAAATTCCTGCATAGACCCACTAGGCTTCTGGTGCTCAATCTTAAACTGTTGACACGTAGAGCACTTAGCTACAAACTCTACAATGTATCTTTTCATCCCACTCTAATAATAGATCTCCCATAAATGGTGGGACATCTTAGTGGCCCCTGGATGAATCGAGTAACGCGTACCATTTGCTTCTGCAAGAATTCATTGCCTCAAGTTATCTACACCTGGCACATATAGTTGACCCTAGCAATGCAACACACCATCTCTTCCTTGGGAGATAACCTCTACCTTTTAATTTCTGACTGACTCTTTCAACTTAACTAGACTGGGATCTCTGTCCTGTTTTTCCTTTACTTTGGAAACTAGAGATGATTCTGAACTATTCTGCACCACACTACCCTTTACTGAATCGACTAGGCGGATACCTAGCCGGGAAAGCTAATGAACTTCCTGAGATAACTTCTTCTTACCACTCTCAACATGAGCAACGCTACCCATAGACAACCTAATGAGAGCATCTGTCACTAATTGGCATTTCTCTAATGATACAGAACACTCATGTCATAATCTTTCAACAACTCTAACCATTTTCTCTGATGTAAATTCAAATCTATCTGAGAGAACATATACTGCAAGTTTTTCTGATCTGTGAACATATCAACATGTACCCCATACAAATAATGCCTCCAAATCTTTAAGGTAAACACAACAGTTGCTAACTCAAGATCATGGTTAGGGTAATTCTTCTCATGGGGCTTAAGCTGTAACACCCCCAAAATCCAATCCCAAAGTCCCACACGGTGCTTAAGGCTACAAGTAGCCCTAAGATAACCCTTTGAGCCTACTACTACTTCTAACACGTAATTTAGGATAAATAAACCAATCAATAATAGTTTATTATGCCAAGTATGAACCGAATTAACTGAAAATAATATCTGGATAGAAAAATACTGATAATCTGGAACTTCACTAACAGTCCGACAAGCCTCTACTTACTAAGGAACTAGAGAGTCATTGGGACAAATACCCAACTGACTCAAACTGAACTAAAAAAAAATAAACCATCTACTTCAAAGACTGAAAAAAGGGAAATAGGTCCTCAAACCGTGAGGACTAACCAACTGCGGAAGTGTAGATAAGGTACTCAGAAATCACTGTTACTACTGAGACTGAGCACCTGAACCTACATTATGAGACAATGTAGCATACAGATGTATATGTGGATCAGTACTTTGAGGATGTACTAAGTATATGGGGGTGTATGCAATAAGTAAACAATATCATCCATCATTATAAAATCGTGCATGCTGTATTAATGACTCACATAGCTTGAATAAAAATTGAATCTCATAAATCATGTATAATAAACCATATAGCATAAATCTTGATAATGTAATTATTGGTAAATCAACTCAAATATCTAGAAAAATATGATCTTGTGCATAAATATTCGAAAGTAGACATGTAACTCAATATCCAAATCACTTAAGGTCTCATCATGCAATTAGCAACATGGGGTATAAACCCTAACTTAAATTTCATGGGAAATCATACAAAACTCAACAATTGGTAATTTAAAGTAAGTTTTTGGGCACAAGGATAAAAGATTTATCCTTGTTCAAAACCCTACATACCTTGTTTGGCTTGATTCAATGCGACAAGATAACTTTTGAAGCCTTGAGAATGTTCTTGGAGGCTTTTCTTAAAAATTCTTAGATGGTGATGCTTGACTCTTGAGTTTTCTTGAAGAAAGGTTTGTATCTTGTTCTTGGAGATTGATCTTTAAGAGAAACCCTAATTTGGTGTTATATATAAATAATGAAGTTGTGAGCTCTGGTTTAAAATAATTAGATATTAAAAAGGGTGAAAAAAGACCCAAAAAACCTTTTAAAAATGGCTTCAAATCGCTGAGCAGGATCTGCAATGGCTTATGCGATGGTCCGTCGCTAGCGCGATGGTCCATCAGACTTCCTGTTGTATTATGGCCAGAAAATAGGTTTACTACCTCAGTAGCGATGGCTTGAGCGATGGTCCATCGCTATCTCAACGGTTTGTTGGCTCATCCGTCACACTTTGGCCAGTGAATGGGTATACTGCCTTGGTTGTGATGGCTTAGGCGACGGTCCATCGCTAGCTCGATGGTTCGTCAACCTTCCCATCACACCTGAGCAGTTCAGACAGCTCTCAGTAAAATGGCTATAACTTCTTACCCCAATATCGAATTTGGAAAAAATTGGTATCGTTGGAAAGCTAATTCAATTTCCCATATGATAAAAAGTCAAAATTCGGTAAATTCTATCTAATTTAAACATTATTCACTTAGGAGTTCATCCTTAAATCCTTTGGAGACTAAATTACACTTAAAGAAAGTTTGGGATATTACATAAGATGTCTAGAGGCATAGGCTATGACCTTACCTCTCTGCATAAGGACATAACCTAAACCTACTCTAGATGCATCACAGTACACAACAAATCCATCTAAACTATCTGGTAATGTTAGGACTGGGGCTGTAGTAAGTCGAGTCTTTAACTCCTGAAAACTCTTCACACATGTATCTGACCACTGAAATTTGACTTTCTTCTGAGTCAATTTGGACATGGGGGATGCAATAGATGAAGCCTTTTAATAAACCGATGGTAATAGCATGCTAAACCGAAGAAGCTTCTGATATTTGATGGAGAAATGGGTCTAGGCCAATTTTTCACCGCTTCGATCTTTTGAGGATCAACTCTAATGCCATCATTGAAAATATTATGACCATGGAATGCTACTGACCTTAGCCAAAATTCGCACTTACTAAATTTGGCGAACAACTGATGTGCTTTGAGAGTTGGAAGTATGATTCTGAGGTGATCTACGTGATCATTCTCGCTACAGGATTAGACAAGAATGTTATTGATGAAGACTCTAATGAACATGCCCAAGTACTGCTTGAACACACAATTCATTAAGTCCATGAAGGCTGCTGGGGCATTTGTGAGACCAAAGGACATGACTAGGAATTTGAAGTAACCATACCGAGTTTAGAAAGCTATTTTTGAAATGTCAAATTCTCTGACTCTGAGCTGATAGTAGCCTGATCTGAGGTCTATCTTAGAAAAGTAACTGGCACCCTGAAGTTGGTCAAATAAGTCATTGATTCTAGGAAGAGAATATTTATTCTTGACTGTGAATTTTTTCAACTGATGGTAGTCTATACACATTCTGAGTAAATCATCTTTCTTACACACGAATAAAACTGGTGCGCCCCATGAGGAAATACTAGGTCTGATGAACCCTTTGTCTAAAAGGTCTTTTAATTATTCCTTTAATTCTCTAAGTTCAGCTGGTTCCATTTTGTATGGCAGAATAGATATAGGCTGAGATCTGGAAGAAGGTCTATTTTGAAGTTGATTTCTTTTGGGAGAAACTCTAGAAGATCTTTGGGAAACACATCTGAGAATTCATTTACTACTAGAACTGACTCAAGACTAGCAGTTTTTGAACTAGAGTCTTTGACTTACACAAGAATATAGACACATCCCTTGGATATCATTTTTCACGCTCTAAGATATGAAATTAATAGACCTTTAAGCGCTTTGGTACTACCCCTCCATTCAAGGACTGGTTCATTTGGAAACTGAAAATGAATAATTTTTTTTCTATAATCAACTGAGCCATAGCATAAATGGAGCCAATCTATGTTGAGAATTATGTCAAAATCCATCATCTCTAACTCTACTAAGTCTGTTGAAGTGACTTTCTGAGATATCATAATCGAACAGTTCCTGTATACCCGCCGGGCTATGATAGACTGACCCACTAGGATAGAGACTGAGAAAGGTTCTGTTAAGATTTTTAGTTTGACTTTGAAGTCGACTGCTATGTAAGTAGTTACAAAATAAAGAGAAGCTCCTGGATCTAATAATACATAAACAGATAAATAGAAAATCCATAACGTACCAGTGACCACATCATCAGAACTTTCCTGATCTTGTCAAAACTGTAGTGCATAGAGCCTGTTTGGGCAATGCCCACTAGTGGCACTGGAAGTGGCACCCTGCTGATTTGGGCGACTAGACTGAGTTAAAGGACGATTATACTGACCCTGGAAACCTGACTGAAGACAATCTTTGATCCTATGGCCTGGCTTACTATACCTAACACTAATATCACTGCCAACCCTATAGACACCCTGATAGTTTCTGCCATATTTCTGACAAAGAGGATTTATTCGAGCACTACTGACAATACCTTGAGATTTAAAGCCTGGCACCCTATCTTTGTCATCATTTTTTAACTTAGGGACTCGAGCACTAGTTGAGGACGGAGTTGGAACTAAAGATTTCGAGCAAAATAGGGAATGGTTACCACCCTCCAACTTAGGATAAGTGAAATTGAAGCTACTTATTCTATCTCTCTTATTCCCCTTCTCTCTCTTCTTATTCTTAGCCTCTTCTATCTTTTGAGCATGGACTATGAGCCTGGATATATCCATCTCCTTAATTAACATCGCAGTTCTACACTCCTTAACCATACTTTTGACATCTCAGACACGAACTTTCTCATTCTGGACCTACTGTCTGCTACTACATGGGAAGGATATCTAGCTAAATGAGTAGACTTAAGGGAATACTCTTTCGTACTTATACTGCCTTTTCTGAGATTGATGAACTCTAACACCTTGGCTTCTATCAGCTCCAAGGGAAAGAATTTGTCTAGAAAAGAAGTAGCAAACTCTTTCTATTCTATGAGCTCTGCATTTTTACCCCTATCTACCTTCCACTACTTAAACCATATATGAGCTACATCTTGTAGCTGATAGGCAGTTAACTCAGCACTCTCACTAGAGGTCACTCCCATAATATTTGTGACTTTCTGCACCTGATTGAGGAACTTCTATCGATCTTCTTCAGACTTAGATCTTGAAAATAGAGGAGTATTCATCTGAGTGAAATCCAAAATCCTGACTGTAGTAGTATTGGCCACTGGGTTTGCCTAAACAACAACTGGACATTTATTCTAAGCTGCTATAGAATTGGCTAGAGTGGTAAACGCAGCTTTGAATTCTACATAGGAGACATTCTTGTCCAGGGGATCTGCCTGAACGGACTGAGGTGCTGGCTGAGTTCTTGTTCTTCTTCCGTTAGTCTTTTTCTAAGGCATGTTCTATAAATGGAAGGAAGAAATGAATTAGACTGAGAGTTTAACTTGAGCTTATGCTCATTCACATGACATTAATACTAAAAGAAGGGAAAATTTTCCTAAAATGTCTCATAGCCTCTTGTCCATACGTGTGGAGAGCTACATACATATGTACAAGACTCTATTAGATGCGTCTTTCAGACTCCCTAGGACTCTGTTGAACCTTAGGCTCTGATACCAAGTTTATAACGCCTCGAGTCTATACCTTGAATACAACATAGTACTTACGACCCTCGAAGGACCACAAGCTAACCCATGAATAGTACCTGCTGTGAGCACTGAATAATAATACTGTAATAATGCAGAACATAGGCTGAAATGTCATAAGGTTCATAATCTGAATACTAATAATAATAACATCTAATGATAATATCTGAAAACTGAATGTTATTTGAACTACTCTAGTTTGAAAATCCTCTAACTGAACTATCTGAATATGGTGTTGACGGGATAAGCTCCCAACTAACTCCGACCACTAAACTACTGAATCTACTGAGAATACTGAAATAAAAGTATATCCTTGATAGATGAATCCTTGATAGATGATGAATCGCTACTAAATCAACTGTTGCCATCTGAACTTGTCTAAGTTCGGTCGGGAACCTAAGCATTCGAATTTATGATATGAGACATCATAGCACAAAGAGAAAGTATACATCAGTACGTGAAATATACTGGTATGCTAGATGAAGTAAGGTTGAATGTAAGGGTTCATATGCATGAATAATAACTAGCTGATTAATATGTAAAGACTGAATAAGGGTATATGGATAACTGAAATTCCTGTAAATACTGAGTATGCAATACTGCACCTATACATGTATATTGTATCTGAGCTTTTACTAAAGCTGAATACTGATTTATGATAACTGAGTAACTAATATATGAGATTTATTAATAATTGAACTTCTAATACTGATAGACTGTATCTGACAACCCTAATTCTATAGAACTGAACTGAGTTCTATACTGAGACTGAAACTAAAACTGTGGGAGGAAATTATCTAACCGACATCCTTTTTTTCTGAATGGATTTGAGGTACAACCTGTAACCCCAGCTGGAAGGGTGTCAATATCATGCCATGGGTAAAGACAAACTGAAGATTCACCCTAATCTGGCAGGTGCCCAAAATGAGAACAGTGGTACCCTCAACTGGAAGGTTGATGTGCCAACCTACGCTCGCCACATAGTTTTAGAACACAAGGACTGCTTCTAAGGATCACACCCTCTACTGGAAGGTGAGCCCCCATCTTTGGGTTCACTCGGTGTTGAATCTTACTCCCAACTGAGTGACATTAATTACTATACTGAGTTAAACTAGACTGATACTGAGTTTCACTAAGTTCAATAACTGGCAGAGTATTTACTGTTTTAGGACATAATTGAGACTATTCTGTAACAACTATAGCTCTAGGTAAACAGCTAGATTTTTGGGTATTAGATACCCCCAGGACTCGATAGCATGAAAATAAAGCATAGCATGATCTTGCAAAGGATAACAATTTCTACTTGTTCATAATTCATTCGTAGAGACATTTTATCAAATACTTGTAAGGCATGAGCTTGTACATAATTAGGACCATATAATTACATATCGTGATTCCACAATTTACTTCACATAGGCATTTTAGAAAACACTTGGGGAGCATGGATTATTTCACATGATAATGGTCCTCACATGAACATTATGAATACAATACTCAATTGTAAATTCAAGCGTTTTGCATATAATTCATCACATAAACTATTTATATTTCATAGAAACTTATAATTAATCATGAATTGAAACCTAATTACTATCCTGAACATGAATACAATCAATTTCAAGCATGGAATTCTTAAATCTGAGATCTTTTAAGTTTAAAAAGGGGTTCTTGGACTTCATGGGTTAAAGAAACTCATGAATAAACACCTAACATACCTGAGAAAATTAATTCTTGAAGGTTCTTGGAGGAATTCTTGAGCTTTGTTCTTGTTTTCTTGAAAAGTAGGGTTTGCTAATTGAAAAAAAATGCTTTTAATCTTGAGAAAAGTGAGTAAATAATGATATAATAGCTTATTTAGGCATTTAATTTGATGTTTAGACTGATTAGGGTCATGGAAAAATACCAAATTACCCCTGGGAATAAATTAAACTTCGTCACTGAAAATCCTGAGTTTAGCCTCCACCATGATGTAGTGGCATCGTGGTAAGCCACTGGAATTGGGATGACACTGTTCATAAAGGGACGAATGTAAAATGGACCCTTGGCATAACGCGGCACCATCGCAGAGCCTTATTGCAATTTGACAACTGGAAAAGTGGCTAGTGGCGCGACACGGTGGTATCGTGTTGCATACTGAAACATGACGATTGTGAATTGGAGCATTAGCACGATGCGCCATTATTGCGGACCTTCCCTAGAAATTGACAACTGTCATTTAGCCAGTCTCCGTAACACGCTGATGTGCCAGGTGGCACACTATTTTACAAAAATGGCTCTAAATCTTCACTCAAATATCGAATTTAGGCAACCTTTATATCGTTGGAAAGCTGACTGAATTTCCTACATAATGGTAAGCTCTAAAATGAAAAATTTTGAGTATTTAGAAAATTTATAAAGGATAAGTTATATACTGAGAGCTAAAATAAGCTAAGGAAATATGGGGTATTACACATTCGATCTCTGTTTATCGGAGAATGAGATCTACTACACTTTTCATAACTAGCTTTATCTAGGTAATTTTTCACCTTATATCCACCTTTCTAAAACACCTCGGATTTTGGCCCTTGAAAAATTCCTAAGCTTTGTGATCACTGTCCTAGTAATGACCCTTTATACGAGTTATATAGTGTGGTTATGGGGTAGCTGACCTTAGTCGTATGTGTTTAGTGGATAGTGATTGGATTTTATTTCTTGGTTATGACTTGGTGGTATGAGTCGTTAAGGGCGGTGATGAGTTGTTAGAAAGAACCTTTACCAAATCAGTAACTTAGTGACTTTACTCTGCTCTAAATACGAGTGGCTTACTGAGAGTTGTGAGGATACGTTACAAGTGGTAGGATTGAGTCATGTGTTGTCCAGTGTCTATTTCTTTCGATTCTATTTGGATACGACTAGACCATATGAGTCATATGGTCAGGTCATGAGTGAGGTCATAGAGTCGTAAGGAGGACAGTGTAGGGGTGTCCAACTCACTGTCTAGGATACGATCATGGATATAAGTTGTATGTGGGTGACGAGTCAATTGGTCGACTCGTAACCAAGGTTTGATCTTTTACAACGTTTAAGTTGAGGTCACTTTGGGAATTTACCACGTAAAACCCTTAAGACCCCACGTCCCTAAAATACTTTTGGGAGCATTCATCCCATACTTTACAAGATTAAACATCCACTTTATCCTCTGAAAATCTTCTCAAGCAATATTGGCTAGGGTTTCTCCAAAGTGGTCATCTCAGGGTTTAAGAGTCAAATTCTTTCCATGAATCATTGTAATTCGGGTATATTACTCCTTCATCATTGTTATTTTACTAAAAACACATGATTAAATGTATGTTTTTCACAGTATTATTATGATTTTGGAATAAAGGTTGTGGGTTTTGGATGTTCGTTGTTGAATAATGCTTTCCCATGGTTTGATTATGGTTTTCATATTTTTATTATGGTTTTGAACTTCTGGTGGTATGGGTATGGTGGTTGAACTTGATAATGGTAACTTTCTCTAAATTGTGATTTTTTATGTGGTTATGACCCCAACCTTGTATTGTGAAACTGATTAGTAGTTATGAGGAAGGTGGAAAAATATGAACAAGGGGTATAATGGAATCCCTAAAGTGTTTCTTCTAACTTATTTTGTAAACCAATTCATGGTATAATTGATTAAAATGGTTATAGACGGTTTTAAGAACCTTGTAGGGTGCACAGAAATCCCCTAAGTGAACTTATAATGAAAACATTATGAGATACACAAAAATCCACCAAGTGATTTTAATAATAGAGTTTGCGGGGTACATGGAAATCCCCTACGTGTTCGCTAATGACATTGATGAAAGCTATATTTGGTATGCTGATACCACTTTATAATGCCTTAGCAATTGACTCCTAAAATTGGTGATTTAGTTATGTGCTAAATATTTTAATTGGGCAATAATGGGGTTGTGATAGCTAGCTGTAAAGGTGTGAGTTTGATGGACGAACACTGAAAACTCATGTTTGCCGATATAAAGTTTGGTCTTGGTGACCTTATACTTGTGGGGTACATGAAAATCCCCTAAGTCTATACTTGTATATATGTATCATGGAAAGCGAAAGGTACACGAGAATCCTCGGCCTTCTGTGAAATCTCCTCTTCGTGCGGCTACATGCACTAGGAACCATTCAGGGGTAATACTAGACCCATATAGATCGTGGATAGATTTATGATGGCAAAGCTACACAATCTAGGTAAAGGTTTTAGAAGCATGCTAAACTTTGTTCCCTATCCCGACACGATATATATGTAAGTATTTCATTGCATATGGTTATTTGATTTGGTTTGAATGATGATACTATTTTATCATTATCCCTGATTTATATGCTAGAGTTCATTCGCTACCCATCTTTGGGTGCTATTTTTCGATGCGATGCAGGAACAAACCATACTTTCACTCATCCTACTCAGTGACTTAGATTCGGGGGACAACTTTTAAGTCAGATTAAAGAGGTGATCTTTTATACTCTGAAAAACCCTATTTCTTGCTATGGACTTCTTTTTATTATTGTTATTTCTTTGGTTTTGGTTTTGGTTTTGGCTATGGTCGGAGGCATGTGCCAACTCAATATACTTTGATTCTGGTTAAAGGCTTTATTGGACAACATGGGCATGGACAGTGTTGTTATTAGTGTTAGCATTGGTATTGGTATTGACATTGGGTTTTGTATTGGTTGAACACTTAGTTGTTACTGTTTGGTTGTGGTTATATATTTTGCCTAATGTCTTCAAATTATTATTGATTTATCTTATTATATGTTTGGAATTCATCCAACAAGGGATATAGGGTGGTTAATAGTCTGAGCATTGGGGGTGGTCTTCGGTCTTAGTTAGACTTGAGATACCCGACATGACTAGGCCCTAGTTTGGATCGTGATAGATTGGTATCAGAGCCCTAGGTTCATGGTCAATTGGGAGTCTACAAAGTCATGTCGAGTAGAGTTTCTTTTAGGGTTGTGTAGCTATAACACCCCGCATTTCGGGCTAGAACGAAAATCGTCGTTTCTATATGTAGAGGATCCAAAAACCTTTCACACAAATTAAATCACCCCTTAAGTGTTAATAATCAATCACTATCAGTTTTACAACAACAAAACTTCCTCTTCACTCTCAAAATAAGATCAAATTAGAGTTTTCTCCAAGAACAAGAAAATCAAGCCCTAAGTTCAAGATCTCCAAGAAACAAATCAAGATTCGGGTTTCATCTAACAAGATCTAGGGTCCATCTTTCAGATCTTATAATTTAAGGTACGTGGGGTTTATCCTACAAACTACATGGGCTTAAAATTATTAGAGCATGAAATTAAGATTTTTATGCATGAATTTCAAAGGGGTTTTGTAATCTATGTTCCAAATTACGTACTTCAAATGTTTTAATGTTACTATTTCTTTGAACTTGTGGTCCTATCCCCTAAATTGATTTACATATATACGTATATGTATGGGATTTGAGATTTAAGATTGTTTGAGAGCATAAATTATGAACTCTCTTTCTTATATTGGATTAAAGCTCAAGGTTTTGTTGGAAAAAAGTTGAAATGCATGTTTTATGATTTGAAAGATGTTTTCTCAATGTCCTTGTACTTGAATATGATTTTGAATTATTGATGGAGTGTTTCTTCATATAACTATGTCATGTTAAAGAGAAAGAATTGCATGAGATTGAGACTTTTAACATGACCACCTTTGTTTACTGAATCATTGATAAAGAGAATTAACTGCATGGTTTTACATGAGTTTTTTGAAAGAACTATTGATATGGTGGTCCTGAATTTCATTATTTTAAAATAGATATATAAATTGCTATAAATGGCTCAGAGAATGTGACTTGCAAGTTAATGGTATGACGATACCACATACGTGTATATGCCATGACAGAGTTAAAAGATTTCAGAGTATGTTTTCAGAGCATGCATGTATAAAAAACTAAAAATGGGCATAAAGAGGGTTAGGTGGTTACCCAAAGAAGGCATGAGTTCAAGTAAATCTTAGCTTGAAATCATATTTCCCCGATACGGGTAGATTATTATTGTACGCTAGCGACAGCTGTGTGGCATAGTAGATTCAGAGAATCCGACCCTTGCAGAACACTTGGGTTGGGGGCTTGGCTGTGAAGTTAATGGCAGATCCCATATAGCCCGTGGGATTACAAATTGTAGGGTACACTACCTAGTGTAGAAGTAAGACAAAGAGTGTCACTGATTTCAGATATTTTCACAAAGCCTTTTAAAATAACCATGTGATTTCTTACTATATGATATGTTTATGAATTGCTTTAAATTGCCCTCAAATATGTTGAATATAAATGATTATTTTGGATTTTCTCTGTGTACCAGTACATCTGTATTGACCCCCCTCCCTTACCTCTCAGGTTCTGAGGCTCAGTCTAGGGGTCCAAATAAGTAGTAGATAATTCAGACAGCAGATCAGATTGTGTAGTAATGAGCCTTCTCTATTCTAGAAGGCCTGTCCTTTCATATTATGTCATCTATTATAGGTTTGGTATACTGGGGACCTTGCCCAGTTTTCAGATAGTTGTCAGATTTTTATGTAGTAGAGATTTTGCAGATTGTTCCAGATGTTGTTTAGTTGATTTTGGATTTCATACCTTTTTGTTAAACTTAATCCTGAGTATGACCATGTTTCCGTATTAGATCAAAATTCTATATTTTTTTATTAGATAAATATTATGCATGACTACCAGATAGAGTAGGATGTCTGGGCCTTCATGGTTTGGGATGTCCGTCATGGCCAAGCCCTAGTTTGAGTCGTGACAAACTTGGCATCAGAGCCAGGTTCATGGTCCCAAGGTATCTGCGAAATCACGTTGGGTAGAGTCTTATTTATGGGTGTGTAGCGCGCCACACTTATAAGAAAGAGGCTACTAGGCATTTAGGAATGTCTCCCTTTCTTCATGTTTTAGTTCGTGCTATGGAGTTAGAATGTTCCTCTTTCATACTATAATTCATGCTATGGTCTCACCCATATGAAAGTAAAGTTATCCTAATTCTTTTCTTACTTTGATGTGCTCAGATATGTCTTATTATTGGGGTGATTCAAGTACAAAAGTTTAGAGTCTAAATGGTATGGTCCTTTTTGATTGAGCCACATAAGATTTTAAAATTTTGCAAGGGCTTGAGAGGAGTTCGTTAGTGCTTCAGAGTGTATTGATTCTAGGGTGAACTTTGATTCTAATGAGATCTTTCTTTTCAGCCTGCAGCATTAAGTGTATTCAGTCATTTTTAAAATTTATGTTACAGATGTCGTTCCTAAAAAGGGGAATGATGTGTAGCAGAATATTAGAATAATATTTCCACCCGAAGAGCAGTATGAGTTAAAGTGTTATTGTCATGACCTATTGGTAGTGATATTGGACCAAGAAGTTGGAGATATGAAGTCACAAAGTTAAAAGTTAGAGTGAGGGTGACTTTTGTGTATATAAATACTTTAGTTGAATAATTGATGTTTGAGGATGATTTACCCCTTTTATAGTGATAGACTAATGCAGTAGCTATTAGCATGTGTGGATTGTGTGGTAGTCTGTAGGGGAAGTGTTTGACTCAAACTTTTATTTATATAGAGTAAGATATGTATTCTTAGGTCATTGATTATTATGTGTCAAGTTTCTATCTCTTGTAATCTTGTTATCATTGTGTTGTTGAAACTAAAAGTCTAGTGAAGCCGTGTGGGGATCTTTCGATTCACTAGCATAGTTGCCTTGTCATTCATCTTGTTTTATTGTTCAAAACACAAAATCAAAGTCTAGTGAAGCCGTGTGAGACCTATTTCAATTCACTAGCAACTTGTTGTTCAACTAATTGTTCTTGTGTTCGTTAAATATAAGTATAGCCGAATATTTTCGCATGAGATTGAGTTGGTAATGAAGTGATATTTCCTTGTGTGTTAGTTTAGTAGAAGGTAGAGAAAGATTTATTAGTCAAAGTGATATGAGGTTGCGGCATTTTTTCCTTCTAAGGCTATTACATGTTATGTGTGGCTAGTGATACCGTTGAGTTGCTAGGTGGAGATAGACTAGTTAGATGGTACATGGTGTTCTAAATGGCCAATTTAAGGAGTTTTAACTGCTAGTGCTAAGCCTTTTGATATGATCTTGATCCTCATGGTAGAGAGATATAAGTTTGGGGTCGCGATATTAGTAAGCTATGACGGAAAAAGTATGGTTCATTAAAAGCTTGGTTATATCCATGTTAAGAGTTAGAAACTAAGTTTGAGTTTTGAACGTTGAACTAATAGAAATAAGAGTAGAAGCACCAGAGGGTGTGCACATCAACTATGGGGATACTCATGAAGATTCGAAGTTAGTAAGTGTTCAAGTATTACATGATGACTATTGGTGGCTATAGAAGATAGAGTGTATCTCAGAAGGTAGTATTAGCAGTGGGTTTTCCACTTTCAAGTGTAGTCATTCGGGTTAAGTTCTATGATATGCGTGTATGGTCATTTTTTCAAACCCTAGAGTGCAGTAAGTGTATTTCAGTTAGAGTCTAGTAAGGGATCTCTCAAACTTAAGATGATGGCTTGAAGCTAAGAGGGAGATGATAGAACAAATAACCAAGACAGGCTCTCAAATTCTAGTAGTGATGTCAGTATGATATAGATCATCAGAAAGTGAGGGTGAGACTTAACCCATTCTTATCTCAGTATTTTTAGTTATCCCAATACCTAGGCATGACTTACGTTTCAGTTCCATGACCACGGTCCATGTTCATGCATATGATAGAAAATCATGTGCTCTTCCAGTTCCTAAATGAGGAATTCCAGTTCATTTCAGTAGTCGTAATCACATTCCATAAGTTATGAACTCCAAGTTGGGGTCATGCAGCTCATGACTCATGTACTCATGCTTTATAGTGTGCTCGGTTCCCATAACTCATGCTACACGCCAAATAATTGGCGAGACTCAGCTTATAGATAGGTAAGCTCTCAATTCAGATCACTTTGATGAATCCCTGATGTTGATTCGCTGTTCCTCAGGCCTTAGTTAAGTGTCAATTCTCGTATAATATCCTTTCATGTTTCAAGGTCTTATGTTCTAACCTTTCAGTGACTCCTCCTTATGTAATGATAGTAGTGATGAGTAGATGTTTCTTGTTGATGAAAGATCATTGTATGCTTGTCTTAGACAAGATCATAAGTGTGAAGTAAGATTTGGGGTCCAAGTCTTTGATACATGTGATGGTTAATGAAAATTTGTGTATGTATGTTCTTGGAATAGCGCGTGGGAGTTATATTGACAATGGCTTAGAGACTATGTGAAGTATGTATTTATAGGTGTTTGCCTTGAAGTTCATAAGTGGTTATAAAGATATGCTTGAATGACATGTTGGGATTTAAGTGGAGGAACGTAATATATGCTAGTACATTGATAGTAAGAGTTTAGAGTTAGTCATCATTAAAGTGGTAAGGCACGTTATGTTTAGGGTGTGATCTCTAAAAAGATATAGAAAATTGAATCATATGGATTAGACTAGTATCGTTGTGAGGTGTGTTGTAATTTATGGTTTGGAGTTAGGCTTGATCGCAGTGAGAGGATTTAAGTCACTTTAGACATTAGTAGAAATATTTATCAATTACCATATGAGAATTTTAAGTTGAATCGATTGAGCATGGTATTTAAGGGGAATAGTATAGTTAACGGAGTATTCGGGAAGTGTGCTAAGCTAGAAAGTAAGAAGTTATATTGCCTAAGGCCTGGTAATTCTACCCTAGTTTATGAGCTATATGTCTATATTCCACGCTATAGAGTAGTGTCATGTTGTGATTCCTTAGTCAGATGTCTGGTGTAGATTATGCCTAAGATTCTCTTGCTCCCTAATGTTACTAGAACTTCCTTAGAAAGAGTGTTGAAGACATACTCCAGTTAAGTATAAGTTTCCAAGTATAATTCAGTCAGTATAGCCAGCAATTTAGTTTAACAAGCAAGCAGACAAGTTACTGTGGTTTTCCACCTTTTCACCCAGTCCTACTATTTAAAGTCCCATGCGTATGACCATCCCCAAGAGATAATCTATTCCATCCATGTAAATTACGAATCTAGGTCAGTCCAAGAATCATGTTTCGGATTTATCTATTTAGTCATGACTCAGTTCATAAGAGTTCAATGCATAATCTCAAATTTTTCAAAGTATTTTAGCTCAGATAGTGTAATACCCTGGTACAATCTAAGTCTTGTTACCTCATGATTCGTACTAGCCTAAGTTATCACTTTTCAATTTAATATATATGATTGAATCATGAACACTTCAATGGAATCCTAAATTCTCAACATGAATCAGCTCCTTGAAGCAAGTAAGTCAAATCAGCACAGAATTCAGTTTCATGATAGAATTTTAAATGTTTCAGATCAGTTTATCCTTTCTTAGAAAACACATCATGTCTGCGTTATTTCATACCTTTAATATTCAACATTCCTACCCATCATTCGTGGATGAATGATCCCAAGGGGGAGATAATGTAACACTCCGTATTTCAGGCTAGAATGAAAACCGTCACTTCTATGCGTAGAAGATCCAAAAACCTTTCACATGAATTAAATCACCCCTTAAGTGTTATTAATCAATCACTATCAATTTTACATCATCAAAAACTTCCTCTTCACTCTCAAAATAAGATCAAATTAGGGTTTTCTCCAAGAACAAGAAATTCAAGAAAATCAAGCCTTAAGTTTAAGATCTCCAGAAACAAATCAAGATCTGGGTTTCACCTATCAAGATCTAGGTTCCATCTTTTAGATCTTATAATTTAAGGTATGTGGGTTTTATCCTAAAAACTACATGGGCTTAAAACCATTAGAGCATGATTTTAAGATTTTTATGCATGAATTTCAAAGTGGTTTTGGAATCTATGTTCTAAATTACGTACTCCGAATGTTTTAATGTTACTATTATTTTGAGCTTGTGGTCCTATCCCCTTAATTGATTTACTTGTATACGTATATGTATAGGATTTGAGATTTAACATTTTTGAGAGCATAAATTATGAACTCCCTCTCTTGTATTGGATTAAAGGTTATGGTTTTGTTGGAAAAGAGTTGAAATGCATGTTTTATGATTTAAAAGATGTTTTCTCAATGTTCTTGTACTTAAATATGATTATGAATTGTTGAGAGAGTGTTTCTTCATTTAACTATGTGATGTTAAAGACAAAGAATTGTATGAGATTGATAGTTTTAACATGACCACCTTTGTTTACTGAATCATTGATAAAGAGAATTAACTGGCAGGAACTCAGGGATTGCTACTAAGGGTCAAACCCTAACTGGCAGGAATGCCCCCATCCCTAGGTTTTCTCGGTGCTGAATTCTACTCCCAACTTATCTGACACTAATTTTTGGACTAACTAAGCTTAACTGAATGGGTAACTAATCATGATGACAAACTGAGTGGTGGTACTCATGGTTTATCTGAACTATTCTGATACTACTGAAATTTTGTAAACAGCAAAGTTTTCGGATATTCATAACCCCCAGAACTCGATAACAACAACAACAGGTACACATGAAACCCTTGAAATCATGGAAGGGAATCATTATTCACAATTATTCACTTAAGTATTTCATCAAACACATGGGGATCAAGACTTAAACATGAGGATATTTCTGAATAGGATGAGACATCACGATCACATGACAAAATCATAAACTGAGGATTTATTCTGAATTCTCGTGAACATGATATGGAAACCATAATATTTAAGACATACAATAATACATTCCATTTGAAAACACATTCTAAAATCTTAACTTGTAAACATGTAATAAGTAGTCATTGTTCAAAACCCAATCATTTAGGCATTCCATCAAACGCTTAAAATTCATGGCTTATACTAAGCATGGGAATAGTTTTAAAACTTATAGTAATAGCATGATTTCACTTTTAAGATCACCAATTAGGATTTTAAATTCAACAAACAACCCATTCAAACATGTAAGGTTTAATATCACCAATACTTTTATGGAAACATGATAAAAATATAAAATTCATGTAATTTTATGGAAAAAATTCATAAAATATGTAATAAGGGCTACTTTCAATGAAAATAGATTGTAAACATCATGTATAATCAAAATCCATAAAAGCTTCATGGAGAGAAATCATTATAAACATGTAATTTCATGATTTAAAATATGAGAAATGTATTCTTGGACTCCATGGGTGAAAAGGGTCTATGGATGAACATCGAACATACCTTAGAGCTTTAATCTTGAAAGAGAATTGACTTTTCTTGAACGTTCTTGGATTGGGAACCTTAAATTCTTGATAATCTTGTAAAGAGTATAATGAAGTCTTGAAATTCTTGGGAGATTACCTTAAGAAGAAACCATAATCTTATTCTTGAGAGTGCAGAGGATTAAGGGTTTTAAAACTGATTTATGATGGACATATATGTATTTTTGATGATTTAAGTCATAGGAGGTGAGGGAAAAGACCAAAATACCCCTCCCAATTTGCATGGGGATTGCTGAATTCATGGGTGACGACTTGGGCTGATAAGTCATCACTTAGGTGATGGCCCATCGCCCCAGATCATCACTAAGAAGCTGTAATTGATGATTTCTACCTAAGGCTGACGACTTGGGATAATTAGTCAATACATACGTGACATCCCGTCACCTCAGGTCGTTACTTTATTGACAGGCTGACATGCTGAAGTAAGATGGGTATAACTTCTCTCTCCGATATCGGATTAAGGTGAAACCAAATGCGTTGGAAAAAAGATTCAATGATATTTCTTTTTATATATAGTAGTCCACGTAACTCATTATGTACAAGTATTAATAGTCGTTGAAATTTGACCCAAGATGAAATGTTTGCCAAAACTTAACCAATAAAAGTGTTCTCAACTCGTCTTTGAGTTTGGAGATTTTTTTTTATGATCTTGATTGATATAAAAGAAAATTTTCATACTATAGTATTGATCAGCACACATATATAGACATAAAATCATTGGGTTTGGGTCTGTATACTTAGAAATAACGGTTTGAATTCTAACCCCAAAATGTGGGGTGTTACAGTTGAGCATTTACCTCTTATAGAGTTTGCGTATAATAAAAGCTAACACTCTAGCATTGGGATAGCCCTGTTTAAGGATTTGTAAGGTAGAAGGTGTAGGTCTCCTATTGGGTGGTTCAAGGTTGGTGAGCTAGAGATGTTTGGCTCGGATTTGGTTCACCAAGCCATGAAGAAGGTGAAGGTGATTCGAGATAGACTTAAGACTGCCCAAAGTTGCCAAAAGTCCTATGCAGATATAAGGTGAAGGAAGTTAGAGTTTGAAGCTGGGGATAGGGTGTTCTTGAGGGTATCTCCCATGAAAAGAGTGATGCGGTTTGGGAAGAAGGGGAAGCTTAGTCCTCAAAATATTGGTCCGTACTTAGTTTTGAGAAGGGTTGGCAATGTTGCGTATGAATTGGAGTTGCCCTCTAGTTTGAGCTCCGTTCACCCGGTGTTTTATATATCTATCTTGAGAAAGTATGTGGGTGATTAATCATAGATTGTGTCTATCAAAGATATTAGTATTTCGGGTTTCCTGTCTTATGAGGAGGTCCTATTTGAAATTTTATATCGGCAGATTCGTCTATTACGGACCAAATAAGTAGCTTCGGTAAAGGTTCTATGGAGAAACCACAAGGTTGAAAAGGCTACTTGGGAAGCCGAAGAAGACATGAAGTCCAAGTATCCATTCATGTTCCCCATTTTAAAAAATCATGCTTAAGGTATGGGTTGATCTTACCATCTTTATACTGACTTTGTTAAAGGAAGGATTGATTTCCTCGGCATCTTTGTTTTGTAACTTATTTAAATATAAGAGTAGTGATATTTGGGATTTAATCGTGCCAGTCAATGTCTTTCCCATCATTCAAGGATGAATGATCCTAGTGGGGGATAATTAAAACACCTCGGATTTTATCCCTTGAAAAATTCCTGAGCTTTAAGCTCACAGTCCTAGTAACGACCCATCATATGGATCGTATGGTGTGGTTATGGGTTAGGTTACCTTAGTCGTAAATGTCCAGTGGATGGTGGTTGGATTTTGTCTTGGTTATGACCTAGTTGTATGAGTTGTTAGAAGTGGTGATGAGTCATTAGGACGAACCTTTACCAAATCAGTAACTTAGTACGAGTGGCTCACTAAGTGTTGTGAGGATATGTTACGAGTGGTGGGATTGATTCGTATGTTGTCTAGTGTCTAATTCCTTGGATTCAATTTGGATACAACTAGACCATACGAGTCGTATGGTCAGGTCACGAGTGGGGTCATGGAGTCGTAAGGAGGACAGTGTAGAGGTGTCCAACTCACTGTCTAGGATACGACTCATGGCTACGAGTTGTATGATATGGTGATGGGTCAACAGGTCAACTCGTAACCAAGGATAGATCTTTTACAGTATTTAAGTTGAGGTTACTTTAGGCATTTACCACGTAAAACCCTTAAGACCCCATGTCCCTAAAACACTTTTGGGAGCATTCATTCCACACTTTACAAGATTAAACATCCACTTTATCCTCTCAAATTTCTCTCAAGCAATATTGGCTAGGGTTTCCCCAAAGTGGTCATCTTAGGGTTTAAGAGTCAAATTCTCTCCGTGAATCTTTTTAATTCAGGTATATTACTCCTCCCTCATTGTTATTTTACTAAAAAAACATGATTTAATGTATGGTTTTCATAGTATTGTTATGGTTTTGAAATAAAGGTTGGGGGTTTTGGATTTTCATTGTTGAATAATGTTTTTCATGGTTTAATTATGATTTTCATATTTTTATTATGGTTTTGAACATATGGTTGTATGGGTATGGTGGTTGAACTTGATAATGGTAACTTTCTCTAAATTGTGATTTTTGATGTGGTTATGACCCCAACCTTGTATTGTGAAACTGGTTAGTAGTTATGAGGAAGGTGGAAATATGAACTAGGGTATAATGGAATCCCCAAAGTGTTTCTTCTAACTTATTTTTGAAACCAATGCATGGTATAATTTATTAAAATGGTTATGGACGATTTTGAAAACCTTGTGGGGTACAGAAGAATCCCCCAAGTGAACTTATAATAAAAACCTTGCGGGGTACATGGGAATCCCCTAAGTGGTTTTAATAATGGAGTCTACGGGGTACATGAAAATTCCTATAGTGTTGGCTAATGACATTGCTTGCAAGCTATAGTTGGTATGACAATACCACTTTATAAAGCCTTAGTAATTGACTCCTGAAATTGGCGGTTTGCTTATGTATTAAATATTTTAATTGGGTAATAATGTGAGTTGTGATAGCGAGCCATGAAGGTGTGAGTCCGATGGACGGACACTAAAAACTCATGTTTGCCGACATGAGGATTGATCTTGGTGACCTTATGCTTGTGGAGTAAATGGTAATCCCCCAATTCTATACTTGTATATATGTATCATGGAGGGCAAAGGGTACATGGGAATCCCCGACCTTTAGTGATATCTCTTGTTCGTGCGGCTACACGCACTGGGGCTGGTTTAGAGGTAACACTGGGACCCATATATCCCCTAGGTGGGTTTATGATGACAAAGTTACACAATATAGGTGAAGGTTTTAAATACATGCTAAACCTTATTCCCTATCCTGACACGATATATATGTATGTATGTTATTGCATATGATTATTTGATTTGATTTGAATGATGGAACCTAATTTACCTGCTAGCGTTTACTCTGCTAACCATTTTTGGGCATTGTATCCCCACGCGATGCAGGAACCGACCATACTTTCACTCCTCTTTCTTAGTTACTTAGATTTGGGGGATATCTTTCAAGTCAGATTAAAGTGGTGAACTTCTATATGCCGAAAGACCCCATTTCATGGTATGAACTTCTTTTTATTATTGTTATTTCTTTGGTTTTGGTTTTGTCTATAGTTAGGGGCATGTACCAATTGGATATACTTTTATTCTAGTTAGAGTATTTGTTGGACTACTATGGGCATGGGCGGTGTCGGTATTAGTGTTAGCATTAACATTGGTATTGGTTGGACACTTGGTTGTGACTGTTTGGTTGTGGTTATAGATTTCATCTAATGTCTTTAAATTATTATTGCTTTATCTTTTTATATGTTTGAAATTCATCCGACATGAGGTGTAGGGTGGTTAATGATCTGAGTATGAAGGGTGGTCTTCGGTCCTAGTTGGACTTAAGATACCTAACACGACTAAGCCCTGGTTTGGATCGTGTAACTTACCAACCTTTGTCATAAGATGATCAAAATCCTCTTTTCTATAAGCCTTCGCCATAGAATAATATAAGTCATTAGGACTGATTTTGCTCTTACGAAAGTGGCTGCAAACATTCATTCAACGATGCTAAATGCATGCGAGATGTAGGCCACTATGATACACAATACTTGCACTTTTGATAATAGTTTCTTTCCGATCTGATACAATACACATATTTTTTAATTTCCTCAATACGGATCTAAACTATTGGAAAAATCAAGTCTATGAGCAGTCATTCTTGATATCAACAACCCCATAAGCAAGTGGAAATATGTATCCTACATCATGGACAATTAATATTAATATACATCCACCTAAATGTATAAGTAACATATACATAAAACATGAACATAGTGTTTTTTAAGTTAACATATCACTAAACCAAATCAAAATACTAATACATGCACCATCCAATGTGCTCGTCGAAAGAAAAGTTCCTTTATATGGTCCACTCAAATGAGCACCATTAAAAACTACATCAGGTCTGCAGAACTCAAAACCCCTTATCACTGGATGTAAGGCTATAAACAAATACATGAACTCATTATCCACTGACTTGTGCATTCTAATATGCGAATTAGGATACACGATATTTAGCATATGACTGTATCTCGATATTTTTTTATATTCATCAGCTAGTCCACCTCTAAGCATCTCAATAGCACGTTTTTTTTCTCCATGCCTTCATATAATTAATATCAACACCATAAACGACATTTCTTCAATAATGTCTTCAGATGTGTGTTTTCGCTTATGATGAACTAATTTTGGGACTGTAAATTCATTTACAAAACCCATTGTTGCCAACATATTTTTCAGTATCCTATCACGGAATCGATATGTATATTCCGCAAACATCAGATTTTTGAATGTAGATGCTTTTAGGATCCATTTACATTCATCATTATAACAATGTAGGACATAGTTGAAAAATTCAATTTCTATCAGAAAAGTATATAACAAAATGTGATAAATTTCACCCAAAGAAAAAGCTAAAATATAACTGTCTCGTATAATATACAGTACTCATAACATATATACATATTATGCAAATATATGTTAAACCATATACATAATAAATATATGTATATATGTCAACCATATACATAGATAACGACATAGAAGAATCGATTGTTGTGCAGTTTGTTCCATAACAATAAATGCGTATGGTTAAAAACCTCAAATACATATATATAATGTATATGGTTTATGAAAATAATATTAAAACAACACAATACAGCTCTGAAACAACACACTTAAAACAAAAGCAATTAACAACAAAATTAATCATAAAATATAAAAGTACTAGCAACAATACCTCTTTTTGTCAGAATGTCTAGCTCTGAAATTAAAATTATGAGTTAACGCAGATTTAGTCATTGCTGCTACAAGAATCGATTTATCGTTATACAATTGCTTCACCTTCACTTCAACATTCTTGCTATCAAAGATTAAGTTTTCAACTTCGAACTCAGAAACATACAGTGAATATTGATTTTGATTCTCAACAACGGAAAGAGCAAGCACATTCGTTTTCATCCCTTCAACATAAACAACAGCTCCGATTTCTCCATCGAACTCTATATCCTCTATACGTTTATCCGTCGTTGTTATGCACAACAGATACATGACAAAATCAGGAAGACTCTTCTTCAACTCAACATATAGCTTAACACCATTATCATTCCTAATGAAAATCGGTGATGCATTACCTTCAACAACATAACAGACATCAATCTTCTTTCAACATTCATCGACGTCTAATTCAACAGTAATTGTCGAAATAAACCTCAAATAAGAAATTATTTCTGCAACAACAATTCCTTCACTTTCGTATCCTTCGTATCGTATTTCGGATTTTCATTCACCTGAATAGCTCAACAGAATTGCAATATTCATCTTTTTTAAAGTTTTTTTTTTCGAACAAAAAGATAAACAGGTTAGGCAAGAAATCGGAAAACAATCCCTTTTGAACGATGACAATTGTGTTTTCTTTGATCCTTTTAGTTGAATTTTCTGTTTCAAATTTAAAATTGAAAAGCTACTACGAAATTAAAGAGATTGAGTAATCCAATATTAATAAACATTGCGTTAATTATGTCCCATAATAAAGAAACATATGCTTTTTCCCTTTTTACCGCTTGTTATGTATATGGCCGATCATTTATATACAAGAATAATTAATTTCTGGGAGAGATAAATTTTAATTGAAAAAGAAGGAGAGAAAATAATTATGTTTAAAAAAGGTGGGATTTATGTTAACCATACATATATTTATTGGTAATGATATTGTGAGGATCCTCATTTTGGATTTATGCCGGACATATTTATCTTTGTGTGTATTCAGGCTGTAGTGTCATGTCATGATGAAATGGGAGGCAATTGCATAGTACATGTTTGAAACGTGAATGCAAGGATCCTTTTTAAGAAAAATAAATAAATTATATAGTCAAACTAACTCAATTGGCTGGTCAATCTCAAATATATTATCGACCAATTGCGTACCCATGACACTTACATTTCACAAAAAATTCTTCCATTCATTTTTGTACTTGAATGGAAAGGAGAAATTATCCAAATATCAAGTAACACCAATATACTGATGCTGGAGCAGAAGTTAAAGGTAGTAGGAAAGGAAGAAACTTCACATGAAAGGGAATTGACATTGTTTGTCTGCTTGCACATTCTTTATTAGGATAATTAATTATTTTGGAACTTGAATATATCTAGTAATAATAACTCAACCGGCGATATCTATATATTAAATTCATAGTTATACATCATATATACATGTTTTAAACACCATTTATGTACTATTGATATATCATATATACAATACATAATCATTTATAAAATGTCGATACATATATATATATCATTTATATAATATTGAACATATTTATACACTATTTAAACAATATTGATATATCACATATACACTACATAACTATTTGTACATCATATATGCATGTTTATACGCCATTTATATGATACCAATACATTAAACATACACTACATAACTATTTATGCAATATCAATATATTACATATGGGTGAAAATGATTTTCACCTCCCAACTTTGATTAAAAAATCAAATTCCCCCCTCAACATTGAAAAATAATCATACTCCCCCCTTTATCCCATGCAATGTCCATTTTGTTCTTATAATTTTAATTCTATATTTATGTAATGTCTTTTTATATTATATGTAATGAATATTTTTTTAACATGGATATTTATAGCATTTTATTTAAGTTTATTAACTTTATACACAAATTAATACGATTTATAAATTTATCACAAAATTTAATATTATTTTTAAGATCGTTATTTTAGTATTATATGTATTAAAGAGTCGTTTGGTGTGAGGTATAATTATAATAATTCAAAGATAAAGTTCATGATTAGTTATCCTACGTTTAATTAGATGCATTATTTGTCGCACCATTTATACCACAGTGATGAGATAAGTTATCACACATACATGTTGGTACAACTTATTTTGTAATAACTAATCCCGGAATAACTTGTTTCCAAACAACCCACTCCTAAGTGTGTATATATACATATGTATGTACATGCATGTGCGTATATTTTTGTGTTTTAGCACTTTCTTACTAAATTTGTTTCGTATTACTTAACTTTTTGTTGATATAACACAATCCTTAAGAAAATTTTACTTAGAGGTATATTTTGCTAAATTAACCTTATTAATGATAATTTGAAACTTTAAATTTGTCTATACTGTTACTTGATATAGTTATTTAACACTAAAGGGTAAAGAAAAAAAAAACATAATACAATTATCTTGATTTCACAAGTTGAGCAGATAAACTAAAACATTTATTTTTAGCATAAGGATCAAGTGATAAGAAACGATATTATCTATTGTCTATATCAGTAAATAAGTTGTGATTACCATTAATAGAGTATTACGTATTTTATAATTTATATAAATAAATATAATCTTTAAAATTTGACCTTATTTTTATTCGAGAAAAACATATAGTATCCCCAAACTATAAACAAATTTGCTACGACACACGTCAACTTCACGGGGGTCCTATTACCCTTAAACTAAATTTTAGCATATTTTTGTTAATCTTTTTAGCTAACGTGATACTTTTTGTCAATGTTTTAGATGGCGTGACACATTTGATATGGACTCCATTTTATGTAATAAAGGTGCCACATCAACACAAAAATTGATAAAAATACGCTAAATTTGAGTTCAGGGGATAATAGGACCCCTGTGAAGTTAGAGTGTGTCGTAAAAAATTTGACCATAGTTCGGGGTGATACTAGAGGCTTATCTCTTTCATTTATTGTTTGTATTTTCTGCATTGAAATATGTTTACAAAATTAGTAGTACTTATTATTTTCACTTGTTAAAATAACTATTATAGTTTTGATTATTACTAATAAAACTAATTTTCTTATTATGCTAATTTACTTCATAAAGATCATCATTAGCTTATATATTTCTTACTTTTTTTTCTAGAAGATAATGTTTATGTTTTTATGAAAAATTTGTTATATGATTTTTTTTTTTAAAATGAAAATATGATGATTTTAAAGAAGTTAAAAAAAAGAATAAAAAGTTGATGATAAAGGGTAAAGTAAAAATTTTAAAAAGTCAATTAGAATAAAGGGGAGAGTATGATTATTGTTCAAAGTTGAGGAGAGAGTTTGATTTTTAATATAAAGTTGGGGAGGGAAAATGATTTTGACCCTATTACATATACAGTACAAACTATTTGTACATCACATACACATGCTTATACATCATTTATAAAATATTGATACCCGGATAAAAGTTGTACGAAAAAAGATTGAAAAAAACAAAAAGAAAAGCCTTTTTGCTATTTAAAAAAAAGCAACCAATAAATAAAAAATAAAAGAATTTTTTTCTTAAGTTACTGCTGAAAAAAAAAAAGGAAGAAAATTGCCTAATAGTCATTTTAAGTAATAAACAAAACCTTGACTAATTTTGTAGTAAACTATTTACTTTTTTTTTTTTATATATAAATGAAATTTTCCCTTTTTTATATACACAATGTGATACAATAGTAAGTGTGATACATTTTACTGCACATATGATATTGCCAACATTCATATGATACTTTGAGAAATGTTAGAAATACGTTGTGTGATATACATTATATGTTATACATATGGTACACAATAGATATACATTATTTGATATACATATAATGTGAACTGATTTCATTTGCAGCATATTGTGATACATTTTTTATATGTAAAATGGATATAAAAAATTTAATAAGCTGCATATCAGACGTCTGCTCTCATATTTTTTAAACAAGTGTATCACATTTAAAAAATATTGTTACCCAATCAATCGTTACTTTACCTTTTCTTCTTTGCCATTTGGCCAGATAATGACGGTACTTTCTTAAACTTGTTTAAATATTCTTTTGGCAAGTCCTAATTAATCACCACCATGGTTGTTGTGTTGTGGTGGGATTGCGCCACCCTTAATTACAGGATTCGGATTCGAGTCTTGGGTATAGAAAAAGTCTTGTTGGGAGTGCTACTCCGAGAATGGTCCCTGTAATGCGCGATCTGGATGTTGGGTTTGAAATCGAGAGGGCATCATGAGGAAGCTATTAGTTGCAAACTATAAGACGATAAATAAGATGACAACGAAAAACAATACTAAAGACATAATTTTATTATATGATTTGGCCAACTGGTCTACATATAAAACTTAATATTAAAAACATAAAACTAATAAGAAAGAAAATCTCCCCCTAAACGAAAATCTTAAAACACTACATTGTGGATGTTATTGTGTTATGGTATGAGAAGGGGATCTTCTATTTATAGTTGTCCAAAATCTTTCCTCCAAGAAAGAGGTTAGCCAAATATGGAAAAGAATTATATTTTTTTCTTTCAGGAAAAGTAAAAGTAATTCTGGTAACTTTTATTTTCCTTCTAAGAAAAAGTAAAACTTAAATATAGTACAAAAATCAGGGCAAAAATTCTAACACTGAATTAGTCGGAGCTCCAATACGAGCACCAAACAACGAATGAAAAATCAAAAAAAAGTCCTAATTAATCTGTATTATGGACGCGGTACTGACTTGATTCTAGGAGTGTTGAATTGAGCTTAGTTCTGGTCATGAAATTAGATTTGAGAAGCTACTGCGATAACCATTTGAATAATGGTATCTTTATATAAACAGCCGGCCAGGATTATTATTTATTTAATTTTTAGTCAATGTACATTGGTTATATATTGTGTATATATATTTATACAAGTATTAAACAATTCAACATGAATTGTATATACATATATTATATATTTGTCGACTATTTTTAATTTAAATAATTAGATGGACTGCTATTTATAATAATTCCTTTTTTTTTAAAATAACTGCATTTTCAGGTAAGTTGTATAATAGATTATTCTCACGGCAGTTGGAATATTTCATATGTCTTATTGTATCGGCCGCTTCTAACGACAATCATTTTAAAAAAAATAAGAAAAAATGAAAAAGACTAATGTCATTGATTCAATAGTCAAATCTATAATCTATAATCTATATATAATCTCTATCTAATCGATATTTATGTCTATTTATAATCTATAACCTATAATCTATAATCTATAATCTATATTTATATCTATATCTATATCTATAATTTATAATTTATATCTATAGTCTATATCTACAATTATATCTATAATCTATATCTATAATCTATAATATATTAAAAGTATGAAGCACCTTAAAAATTTTGTTTGAACTTTTTGTCTTTCATTAAAAGTGTTTGTTTTAGACAAAATAGTTTTTTCACTACTTTTCTTAATATTTAAAAGTTGAAAAATAATTAAATATATTTATGGTAAAAAACTTTCCTAATTAGAAGTCATCAGAATTAATGACAACTAATTTTTTCATTAATTTAAGAATTCTAAACAAACAAAATTGATATTAAAAAGATTTGAAAAATCTAGAAATCAATGTAAAAGTTTTAGAATAAGAAAAATTTAAGAAGTATCAAATTTTAAAAAAGTTTAAAGTAAAAATAAAAAAAATATTCGTACCACAAATATGGTTCAAATTGATGTATCTCTGACAAACGCAAAAGTGATGATCCATCAACTACTTAAATTTTTAATGGTAAAATATATATGTGCTTACACTAAAATATATTTTTATGTTTACATTATTATATTAAAGTTTGAAGAATCTTTGAAAAGTGATTTAAATTTTTACACTTCATTAAAAATATTCACAATAGATAAAATTATTTAATTTGAAATAATTAAATGTTACACATGCGAGATGCGAGACACGTGTGGTTAAACTAATTAATCTAAATATGTGTCACTTTTAAAAAATAAAAAAGATATTAATTATTTCTTTCTATTGTATAAATAGATGATCTGAAGAATTCTTCAAAATCATATAAACGGTTATTGCTCATCTTGAGGCATGAATATGATGATGATGGGGAATTTAGTCTATAAACCTTCGACGATTAATACCATAAATTAAACAATTTCTTTAATTAATGATTGTAGCAAAAACATAAACATTAGAAAGTGTAGTATATAAAAAAATATCTTATGAAAACAAGAGGTTGCTAAAACAGGGAAGAAACTAATTAATTGAATAAGGAAAAACATCTTATCACGCTCAATTGACTTGGTCTTTTTTGTTAAATAAAAAATTGTCAATATTCATCACTATTTTACGTACGTGGAAAAACTTATATAAGTGATTGTCCTCTTAGAGAACGTATCAGTACTAAACTTTGAACAAAGATATGCTAACATGATTTCCTTCCTTACTTCTTTGCTAATTATCCTTGTAATATTCACCCAAAATATTAATGCAGTCGATTACACGGTCACCAACAGGGCCGCGAACACCCCTGGTGGTGCCCGTTTCAATCGAGACATTGGTGCCCAATATAGCAAGCAAACAATGGCAGCTGCCACTTCCTTCATATGGAAGATCTTCCAGCAGAACTCTCCAGCTGACCGAAAAAACGTGCAAAAAGTTAGCATGTTTGTCGATGACATGGATGGAGTAGCTTACGCTAGCAACAATGAAATTCATGTTAGCGCTAGGTGAGTATACATTGATTCAATAAATAAGTAGTGAATACATATCACGATATTAAATACACTATGCCCCTTATATAATTGGTTTATATTAAATTTGTGTTTTGTAGGCACATTCAAGGTTACTCAGGTAATGTCAAGAGAGAGATCACTGGAGTATTATACCACGAGAGCACTCACATTTGGCAATGGAACAAAAATGGACGGGCTCCTGGAGGATTAATTGAAGGAATTGCGGATTATGTGAGACTCAAAGCTGGCTATGCACCTAATCATTGGGTGAAACCAGGGCAGGGTGACCGATGGGATCAGGGCTACGATGTGACCGCTTGATTTCTCGATTATTGTAACAGCTTGAGAAGTGGATTCGTGGCACAACTAAACAAGAAAATGAGAACCGGTTATAGTGATCAGTTCTTTGTTGACTTGCTGGGAAAGACTGTTGATCAACTTTGGAGGGATTACAAAGCTAAATTTTGTGTCGAAATAAAAAATATTATCTAATGCCTTTGTACGATTCAAGGCTATATGTATCATGATCTTGTTGAATAACAGTAAGAAAATATATAATAAGAATAATTACAAGGGATTATCAAGAACCTATCTCACTCATGTGACTTTTTCATTTTTGCCTTAGCTATTTAGTTTTCAAAATTCACTAACCTGATTAATCAAAATTCGCAGCATCTATAATTTATTTAAGAGGAAAATGCTCTCTTCTAACAATTTCTTTATTTACAAGCTTGAACTCATACCTAAGCATATTACCAAACAAAAAAAAATATTACTTCTTCTATTTTATTTTATTTTATGTGACTTATTTTTCTTTATTTGTCTAAAAAAGAATGTCACATTTTCTTATTTGAAAATTTTTTAAAGACACAATTACTCTTTTACCTTTGTTGGTCCCACTTAATTAAAAAGTAAACACGTTACCTTTTATTTTTTAAATAAAATTAGTACAAGTACATTTTTAATAGCAAAGAATAATATGGTAAACATTATCAAGCCAAACCTTATTTCTTAAACTTCATGCCCAGTCAAATTAAACCACATAAAATGGGACAAGGGAGTAATTATTACGAAGGAATTTTATAACATAACAACTGTATAAGATGTTGACGAATCATCTTAATTTCTTAAGAAAATTCTTAAGGATTTGTTTGAAAAGTCACCTGCAAATTAAATTTGTGTGTGCTTTGATGTTTTTACACATTTTGACATGTTTGGGTGACCTAATAGGAAATTGGGGTCTGTGAATGGTTGTTAATACATGGTGTAGTTATAAGGTTATTTTTAATTTCTTCCTTTAATTTTCATCAAAAGAAAAATATAACTTTTTCATATTTTATCCTTATGATTAGCTACTTAATTGTTCTCCAAATCATTTTTAAGAGCTACGACTAAAATCAATTAACATGTGTATTGCGGTAAAATACTCATACTAATCATTACTCCTCCAATTTCATTTTATTTAACCCTTGTTATCCTAGAAACCCCTTAGAAAACTTTAATTACAAATGTATTTTACTAAATTAATCTTATTAATAAAAATGTATATCTTCTCATAGTTATCTAAAAATAGTTATTTCAATTCAATTATTTAGTTTTTCAATTAATATTTTTGCGGTTGTTAAGCCTTTTATTCATTCCAAAAGGAAATCAGTCTGGCCATAGGCCTAATCCAATAATAGAAAAAATGAAAGTAAAAGCAAAAAATACAACATTTGTAAAATGATTGGTCCGGCCCATCTAATTTTTGACCTCTACTCCAAAGCTTATAATAGTTTATGGAGTACACTTTCCATTTACCTCTCTGCCTTTCCATTGTCTTCACTAATCCCAAGATATTTTTCGTTTACTTCCACCTGAATCGCCACTTTCGTTTGCTCCTTCTTTGGGTCATCAACAAACCCCTATGTTCATCATTCTCACACAAGGATCTTCACTGTGCCAAGGTAATCGTTGTGTTCTCCTTTTTCTATTCCTTTTTTTCCTTACTTGGCTAATAGTTTCCTCTTGATAAGGTGTTTGGAGTTTGTCCACCTCAGATTGGATTTGAAGGAGGTAGTCGTCCGGAGTCCACAACTCTCCCATCTATAAGTACCGCATGACTCCTTTCTTCATCCCTCATTTTCGTAGCCTTATAACCCTAACAACCTTTTCGTGTACCTTTGCTAGCCGTATCATGGAATGGACTACCCTTCGCCTGTACAAGATAGGAAATGTAGCTAACCTTCAATGAAATAAGTCAGATTTGACACCCACCCCATTTGTTTTGGTAAAAAATTTTGTGTGCTAACATAGTTTAGCAAAACTTGTATAGCTGCCTTTATGTCCCTGTGAATCGGGCATACTCTTATGTTAATATTTGTGTTGCTTTCCTTATGCATGTTCCTCGTAGCTCTTTCAATTATGTGACTCTGCTTCCACTATAATCTCATGCTGGTGCCTTTATTTTCCTTTTGCTTATTTTAATTATCGATATTTGAAATTTATTTGTGTTTAACACAGGTGAGGACGGCGGGAGGAGACTCAGAGCATTTCACTGTCCTGACAGGATTGCATCAGGGATCTACTCTTAGTCCCTTTTTGTTTGCGTTAGTAATGGATGTGTTGACGCGACGCATCCAAGGGGAGGTGCCGTGGTGTATGCTTTTTGCAGACGATGTAGTCCTGATAGATGAGACTCGAGGGGGTGTGAATGACAAATTAGAGTTGTGGAGGCAAACTCTGGAGTCTAAAGGGTTCAGGGTGAGCAGAACCAAGACAGAGTATGTGGAATGTAAGTTTAATGACGTGAGGCGGGAGAATGAGGTAGGAGTGACGCTAGAAGCACAGGAGGTAGGGAAGAGGGATAAGTTCAAGTATCTCGGATCCGTGATCCAGAGTAACGGTGAGATTGACGAGGATGTCTCGCACCGTATTGGGGCGGGATGGATGAAGTGGAAACTCGCATCGGGGGTGCTGTGTGATAAGAAGGTGCCGCCTAAGCTTAAAGGCAAATTCTATAGGGTGGTAGTCCGTCCGGCCTTGCTGTATGGAGCGGAGTGTTGGCCAGTTAAGAACTCCCACATCCAAAAAATGAAGGTGGCAGAAATGCGGATGTTGCGCTGGATGTGTGGGCTGACTAGAGGGGATAGAGTTCGGAATGAGACTATCCGGGAGAAGGTTGGTGTGACTTCAGTGGAGTGTAAGATGCGGGAAGCACGATTGAGATGGTTCGGACACGTGAAGAGGAGGGGCATGGATGCCCCAGTCCGTAGGTGTGAGAGGCTAGCGTTGGATGGTTTTAGACGGGGAAGGGGTAGACCGAAGAAGTACTGGGGTGAGGTGATTAGGCGGGACATGGAACAGTTACAGCTCACCGAGGACATGACCCTAGATATGAAGGTCTGGAAGATGCGAATTACGGCAGAGGATTAGGGCCAGTTCGGGTCGCTAGTGTAGGGAATTAATTGGTGGGGGTGTATTCCTGTTATGATTCCGTATTCAGTGTTTCGTGTTCCGTGTTCCATGTTTATTACGAATCTGTGTGCTTTCCTCTGCTTTATATTCCTGCATTCCTGCTTTACTCTGTTTTATATTCCTTATGGGTGCCGTATCTATGTTATGTCATCTGCTTCTGTGCTGTACTATGTGTTTGTGTGATATCTCGTGACTTGAGCCGGGGGTCTTTCGGAAACAGCCTTTCTACTTCATCAGAGGTAGAGGTATGGACTGCGTACATCTTACCCCCTCCAGACCCCACTAAGTGGGAATACACTGGGTTTGTTGTTGTTGTTGTTGTTGTTGAAATTTATCTGTGTTTAAGATCCATCTTCCTTCCCCTGACATATCTGTGAATGAGTTAAATTCCATCATATTATTTGTGTGTTCTGCTCGGTTAATAATATAATCTGCTAGTTGATTTTCTTTCCTAAATATGTGTTGGAATGTAACCCTCTGCTTTTCTACCCCCCTTTTAATTTCTTCAACCATTTTTACTATTTTCCAAGGCATTTTCCAGACTTCTTTTATGATATTTATTATTACCCAAAAGTCTGTTTCAATGACAACTATCCGTATTCTTTGGCTAGAGCAATATCTTAAGACTTCTAGGATTGCTTTATCTTCAGTTGTCATATTTGTGACTATGCCTATTACCCCTGTCTTAGCATGAACTAAATCCCCTTTGTGATCTCTAAGATTAAAGCCATAAGAAATGACTCCAGGGTTTTCTTTGCTATCTCCATCCGTATTACACATGAAACTTCCTATACCTGGTAGCTCCCACCTCACCACATTGTTGTGAAGTACATGCTTGTAACTTCCCAAGAATCTGATCAGCTCCCTCCATTCCATTGATTGTACTTTGAACTATGGGTATATTACTTTCATCATAGAAGTATATGTGTTTGAATGTGTTGCACCATCAAAGTTAGGGTAGTATCTCCTCCATGTTTTCTGGTGTTTTTTCTCTTCCACAGCTCTCACAAAATTAGTGCTGGTATACCTTTGTAAACTTTTTTTAGTTTGCAGCTTGCTTCCATGCTCCACCACTCCTTAATAAGTTGATTTAGCTACATTCCTTCTATGTTTAAACCTACACAAGTAGCAAACTTCTTTTATAGCTTAGTAGAGATAAGAGCTGTTAGAAAAAGGTGTGTCATTGTCTCCTCCTTAGCCTCGGTACAACACCAGCACTTGGAAACCAACTTAATTCTTATTCTTTTTAGATTATCATCAGTTGCTATTCTTCCTTTCCACACTTTTCATTGGAAAAAATGATCTCGAAAGGAAGGCCCTTCTTTCAAATGTACTCATAAATTTATTTAACTTCTCTTTTATTCTTGACATACTCCCATGCTGGTTTAACTGAAAATTTACTATTAGGGGTTCCCATCTACCATGATCTATCCTCTTATCTCTTCTAGAATATTAGGACAAACATTATTGATATTGTGCTTCACCATTTTCTCTAATAGTACTTGCTGCAACTTTTCTATGTTCCATCTGTTTTCGTTAATAAACTCTTTTACTTTAATTTCCTACTCACCTTTATTATTCTCCTATACATAGTATAAAGCTCTTATTTCTGTCTAATTGTCAAACCAAAAGCTTGTATTCTCACTCTTAATTTGCCACCATATGTTGTGTTTTATTTCTTCTCTCATCTGTACATCTTCCTCCATACATGTGATGTCTTTGTGCCCTGTGCCAGTAGTGGATACCACTTCTTACAATGCTTGTTCCACATGAATTCACTCCATAAAGAGTTTGTATAAGTCTTAAAATTTCACCATAATCTTACAAATAAAGCATCTGCTACATGATGTAGTGATCTGAAGCCAACTCCCCCTTTTTTTCTTGGTAAACACACCTTCTCTCATGCCACCCATTGTTTGCTTTATGCTCCACCAGTGTTTCTCCAAAAGAATTTTGCCATAATTTTGTGAATTTGATCAATTACTCATTTTGGTGGATTCACTGCAGACATTACGTGGATAGGCATTGATTGCAGTATATGAGAAATTAGAGTGTACCTTCCTCCATATGAAAGTAACTTGTTCTACCACATCATCATCCTTCCCATTATTTTTTTCTATAAGTCCTTCAAAGTGAGCTTTCTTTTTTCTCACATAGAGAATGAGACATCCCAAATATGTGAATGGAAAAGATTGTTGTCCTATCCCTGTGATTCTTCTCAGCCTCTTCTCAGCCTCTGTCCAATTTTGATTGGAGTCTTCTCATTCAAATATAAGAAACTTTTATTCAATTTTATCTACTGCCCTGATACTTCCTCATATCTCCTTAATATCACTATTATTTTTTTGATTGACTTCATATGCTCAGAGCAAAATAAAATTGTATCATCTGTATATAACACGTGATTAATCTGTTCACTCAATTAGGTAGACTGAAACCTATAAACTCTCTATCTTTAAGAAGATTATTCAGTCCTTTAGCTAGGACTTCTATAGCAATAATGAAAAGGGTTGAGGATAGAAGGCCACCCTGTTTCAATCCTCTACTTGAAGCAAAGAATCCATGAGATTGTCCACTATCTAGTATTGAGTACCAGTTATTGGACACTAATCTCCAAATCATATCTATCATTCTCTCCCCAAAATCAAACTTCCTCATCACCTTAGTAAGATAAATCCAAGATACCCTGTCATACGTTATTGCCATATTTAGTTTGACCACTACATTATGATGCTTGTTTCTTTTATTAATATCTTTGATGATTTTCTGAGCAAGTATAATATTCTGTGCAATGATCTACCTTTCATGAATCTTGATTGATTCATAGAGATTATTTTAGGAAGAAATTTAATTAATCTTTCATATATGACTCTAGAAATAACTTGTAACGCTCTGAATCTGGTACCCAAAATGCTACACGGTGCTCATGACCCCAAAGGACCACAAGCTAACCCATGACTGATATCTGTACCTGAACACTACATAATATACTGTATAAATGTGGAAATAAAGGTTGTAAGGCCATAAGGTTCAAAACTGTAATATAGCTGATAAAACATAACATCTGAAGGGGTATGAAATACCCAAAATAACTTAAATAACTATCTGAACATGCTAGTGTGAAAAGCCTCTAACTAACTGAACTGTCTGAATAAGGAGTTGATGGGACATGTCCCCAACTAACTCCAACTATTGAAATAAATTAATTAATGAGATCACAAAGTAATGGTCATGTCCTCGAAGGATGAGGACTCACTGCTGAAACTGGAATCCTAATGATGCTCTGGGACTTGTTCTTCTGAAACTTTGGTATAAAACACCATAGTGCAAATGCGTCAGTACGTTTGAATGTACTGGTATGCATGTGAGGTAGGCTGAATGCAAAGGGTTCACATGCATGAACTATACTTACTTACTAAATAATATGAACGTGAGAATACATGCATGACTACATAATAACTATAATTGAGATCGTGATAACATGATTACTAAGTCAGAGTACTGATAACATGAGATACTGATATCTGTATAACTGAAATAATTGATACTAAGCGATTGTATCTGACAGTCTAGGTTTTGATGGAACTAACTGAGTTTTGTACTATATTGAGTTGACTGTATCTACAGTCTTGAATCCTGTAGAACTATCTGAGTTCTATTACTGAGACTGAATGACTGTATCTAACAGTCCTTATTCTGTACTGAAACTGTGAGAAGTAGTCATCTAATCGACATGCCCCAAATAATGCATTATAGCTGAGTTGGGGTCCAATCTGTAACCCCAATTGGAAGGGTGTCAATTCCGCGCCACTGGTAAGGACAATTTGTGAGTAACCCTCATATAACAGGTAACTCTAGTGAGAACGGTGGGAACCTCATATAACAGGTTAAGCCACCTTATCTACCCTCATATAACAGGCTATGATGTCTCAACCTACGTTGGCTACGTAGTTTTGAAACGCAAGGATTGCTTCTAAGAATCACACCCTCATATAACAGGTGGGTTCCCATCCTTGGGTTTGCTCGGTGCTAATTTCTACTCCCATCTGAATAGAGACTGAACATGATTAACTGAACTGACTTAACTTAGTTAACTGAGTTTCGTTGACTGACGAAATACTACGGAGATTACTGAATTTCTAAGCTTTCTGAGATTACTAAGTTTTATTGAGTCGCATGACTGACTGAGTTTCTATGAACATGGCTCGACTGAGAGTATCTTGAAAATATGAAATTGATTCTAAGCACACAATGAAATTTTTTTGGGTACAAGTATCCCCAGGTATCGATAGCATGAAATTGACAAAGCATGACTTTCTTGAATACATGACCAACATCACAATCCATAATACAATAAGTTGGAGAATTCATGAAGTACAAGTTCTAAAGCACCACAATGCCCACACATATATCCATAACTCATAGACTAAGACATTTCATCAAACACTTACATGCATAAACTTGTATATAAATGGGGATTTCATATTATCATACTAGTATGACACTTTTCCTTTACATAGACATTTAATCGAACACATGGGGAGCATGCTTTGGTTATACAATAATCAACACATCTAATAATCATGGATACATCAATCAACGTGTAAATTTAAGGGTTTGTCATGATTACTATGCAAATCACCACATCCTAGGGTTAATCATTGGAATATGTAATTTCAAACATGAATCAAAATCCCACAACATCATGAGCATGAATTTCAATTCAATTTAAATCATGAACAGTGATAAATACACAAATCTTAGATTTTGAAAAGAGATTTTTGAGCTTTATGGGTGAAAGGGACCTATGAATCAACACATGACATACCTGGATGGATGATTTCTTGAATATTGATGGAGGAAAACTTAAATTCTTGACTTGGAATTAAGCATCTAGGGTTTCTTGTTCTTGAGGATTGATCTTTGAGAGAAATCTTAATTTGATGTTATAGATGAATAATAAAGTTATGGGCTATGGCCTGGTATAATTAGGGGTTAAAACAGAAGGAAAAAAATCCAAATACCTTTTTAAAAATGACTTTAAATTGCTGAATGGGATCTGCGACAGCTCGTGCGATGGTCTGTTGCTGGCTCAACGGTCCGTCGTTCTGACCGTCGCACCTGGGCCAGAATAGGGACTTACTGCCTTAGTAGCGACGGCTTAGGCGACTGTCCGTCGCAAGTTCGACGGTCCATCAACCTATCCGTCGTACGATCCGTCGCTAGATAAACGGTCCTTCAACCTGCCCATCGCACCTGGGCAGTTTTGACAACTCTCGGTAAAACATCCATAACGTTTTACTCCTATTCCGGATTTGGACGAAATTGGTATCGTTGGAAAGTTAATTCAATTTTCCACTTTACAAAAAGTGAAAATCTTAAAAATTCCACATGTGCAAGATGGATTCATATTTCAAAGTAAGTTTCTAATATTCTTGGGATGATTTCAAGCTAGGTAGAAGTACGGGGTATTACAATATCTCCTCCATGAGAATATTCATCCTCGAATGAGACTGAGTGAGAGGAGAGAAGATAAACTAACGTACATACTGAACATGAACAACTGGAACATGATCTCATGACTGACAGACTGATAACTGAATATATCATACCGAACATGCATATCTGATGCATGTGTAACTGATTCATGAATGCATGACTGAGTGTTTTGATGAACTAAGATTTTTACAATGAGAATGCATGTATGATGCATGATTATATAACTGAACTGACATGTGAATGCATGGCTGGATATGCAATGGCATTTTTTACCAAGTTGTAATGGAATTCTGAACATGAAACTGAGTAAGCTTTAAGGAGACTGTTACCTTGAGCTAGACCTGAGTTAGCGGAGAAGAGGCGGAGAAGAGGTAAGGATACTTGTACGCATGTCTGCTTGTTCTTCCCAAGTAACTCCCTCAACAAGGACTACAATTCCTGGATCACCTATGCGCTTCTTTAGCAAGGGGACATGAAAGACTTGATGAACTGAAGCTATATCTGAAGGCAATTCGAGTTCATAAGCTACTTTGCCTAAGCGACTGAGAATTTTGAAGGGACCGATATATCGGGGACTGAGTTTTCCCTTTTTGCCGAATCTCTTCTCCCTTCATGGGAGAGATTTTCAAAATACTTAATTTTGATCTCAACTCGAGATCCTTTACTGAACACGCATGAACAGAAATATGAGAACATGACTAAGTTTGTAACATGTGACATGGACTGACTATCGCAAACTGAACTGAGCCATTGAGTACATGGCTTACGGATGAGATTGGAGATAGAGGGTCAACCTATGGGTACCCACTACTCCAAAATGGGTTCGTTACGTGAAGAGAGAGTGGTATGTTTATGTCATGAAAGTTTGGGGGATTATAGTAGATCTCCCTCTTGGGACATTATGTCCCTTGAAGAATACTGGGACAAGGCAACTACGAATTGAATCGTGACTGAATATCTGGATTCTGAAACTTAGGCATGATACATGAATTGAGCTGGACACGCAACTACCTGGTTGATCCATCTTTGAATAGTTACATTCATGAGACTTCGGATAGTGTGACTAGATAGAAAGAAAATGGGAAGCCACACAATACAAAATTGTTATCTGACTGCTAAATTGAATCGATGGCTCTGTGGACTAACTCATACTGAAAAGTTATACTCGACTGGAGTATTTCTATGAAACTTTTTCTATAGTGTTCTAGTGACTGTAAGGAGAAAGGAAATCCTGGCCTGGTCTGAGCAGGACATCTGAATAAGGGATCACCACATGGCTAGGATTCTTGTATTACAAGGGAATGCCTATGAAACATCATCTAAAATAGAGTGACTAAGCCTTATGCACTGCATCTAAAATTTTCAAGCTTAGACATATCCCTCGAATACTCCTTCGACTATACTCTCTGCCTTAGTACAATACATTATTTGAGACTACTAAAAATATTCATATGGGTGCTAAGCACGAATGCATAAACATACTAACTTATCTGATTAACTGTATGGATGATAGCTGAATACTGGGCATGTAAGACTAAACTATAATTAGTCTATATAACTGGACTGGAAATATAGAGCATTATGCGTAGAAGGTAATGATTGACTGGGTAACATGAGATAACTGAGCATGAATGAGTGAAAACTATATTATCTTAAGGATGCAAGACCAAGCATATAACATAATTCGGAAACATTCTGTAAACTGAGGTACTGAAATACTACTAACTGAATAGTTAACCGTATGCTATGTTCAAGCAAACCTAGATCTGGACTGAGTTTCTGATCTAATTACTGAATTGGAGTTGACACTATAACTAAGACTGCAACTGGACTCATATTGGAACTAAATACTGGGTTCTTATAGCCGAATATCGATAGCTGAGGTTTAGACTGATACTGAATTCTGATGGCTAAGTAACTGATAGCTGGAAGCCATGGTTCTGCAGGACTATCTAAGTCCTTTACTGAATATTGATTACTGAACTGACGCTGTAACTGAGGCCTGAGGGATAGAGCATCAACACCATAGATTTCACCGAGGGATCTAAACTGAGGGTATACGTGACATAATCTGAGTTTGGTTGATCATTCGAAGTGGAGCATGAGTCATGTGGGCTGAGGATACTGTAAAGCATGACATGAGTGCATGAGTCATGAGCTGCATTACTTAGGGATGAAGTCTCTATACTCATGGGATATGATTCGTAATATGGAGTGAACTGGAACTTCTTATACTAGGAACTGTGAGCTTACATAATTCTCACTAACGTGCACAAATATAAGCGATGATCATAGAGCTGACATGTAGGACATGAATAGATATCATGATAACTGATGGGTTTTAAGGGTCTGTAACACTTTTTTGAGATGGTCTGCATGATCACGCTCACTGCGGGAGTAGACAAGAATGTCAAATATGAAGATCATGACGAACATGTCCAAGTACTGGTTGAATACATAGTTTATTGAGTTTATGAAAGTTGTTGAGGCATTGGTAAGACCAAAGGACATGATTAAGAATTCAAAATGACCATACCGAGTTCTGAAAGCTATTTTTGGAATATCACATTTGCTGAGTTCTGCTGATGCCATTTTGTATGGCGGAATAGATATAGTCTAAGTATTTTGTAGAAGGTCAATGCCGCAGTCTATTTGCCTTTCAGGAGGAACTTCGAGAAGATCTTCAGGAAAGACATCTGAATATTCACTCTCAACTAGAACTAACTCAAGACTGGGAGTTTCAGAACTAGAGTCCTTAACTCAAACAAGATAATAGACTCATCCCTTAGATATCATTTTCCTAGCCCGTAAGTTGGAAACAAGCTGACGTCTGAATGCTGAAATACTACCCTTCCACTCAAGGACAGGTCTATTCAGAACTGAAACTGGACAACTCTATTTCTGCAGTCGACTGTGGCATGGCAGGAATAAAGCCACTCCATGCCGAGAATGACATCAAAATTATTCATCTCTAATTTGACTAAGTCTGCTGAAGTGACCTTCTGAGATTCTATCACCGGACAGTTCCTGTATACCCGTCGGCTATGATGAATTTACCCACTGGGGTGAAGACTGAGAAGGGCTCTGTTAGAATTTCAGGACTGACTCTGAAATCAACTGCTATATATAAGGAGTAACAAAAGACAAAGAAGCTCCTGTATCTAGCAAAGCATAAACATGCAAATGAAGGATCTTTAACGTACCAGTGACCACATCAGGAGAATTTTCCTAATCCTGTTGGGAATGAAGAGCATTGAGTCTGTTTGGGCATTTCCCACTAGTAGCACTGGAAGTGGCACCCTGCTGATTTGGGAAACCGAACTGAGCTGAAGGACAATTTTGCTGACTTCGTGGACCAACCTTAGTTCTTACCGCAAGTCTGACAATAAGGATTAGTTTGGGTACTGCTAACACTGCCCTAAGATCTAGGGCCTGGCGCCCTATCTCTGAATTTAGGAACTGGAGCATTGGCTGAGGAAGGAACTGGAACAGATGACTTTGGGTGGAACTGAGAACAACTTCCATTCTCTGACTTAGGTTGAGTGAAGTTGAAATTACCTGTTCTCACTCTCTTATTTTCTCTCTTTCTTTCTATGCTTTCCTACCTCAATTTGCTGGGCATGAGTCATATGCCTGGGTGGGACAACAACCTACTGATTGCTCTGAGCTACTGCTGAGTAAGATAAAGTAAGGGAGTCGATTCTAAATTTGCCATAAAAGACATGCTCGTCCAGGGAATCTGCCTGAACGGGCGGAGGTGCTGACTGATTCCCGATTCTCTTTTTGTTAGTCCTTTTGGGAGGCATGTTTTATAATGAGAGGGAGAAATGGATTAGACTGAGAGTAACTTGAGCTCATGCTCACTCGCACTACATGAATACTGAAAGAGGGGAAACTGTTCCTAAAATATCTCATAGCCTCTTTTCCATAAGTGTGGTTCACAACATACCCATGCACAAGACTCTAATTGATGCGGCTTTTCATATTTTCTAGGACACTGTTGAACCTGGCTCTGATACCAAGGTTGTAACGTCCCAAATCTGGTACCCAAAATGCTACACGGTGCTCATGACCCCAAACGACCAAAAACTAACCCATGGCTGATATCTGTACCTGAACACTGTATAATATACTGTATAAATATGAAAATAAAGGCTATAAGGCCATAAGGTTCAAAACTATAACATAACTGATAAAACATAAAATTTGGAGGGGTATGAAATACCCAAAACAACTGAAATAAATTGTCTGAACATGCTATAGTCTGAAAAGCCTCTAACTGACTGAAATGTCTGAATAAGGAGTTAATGGGACATGTTCCTAACTAACTCCAACTAATAAATTAATTAATGAGACAATAAAGTAATGGTCATGCCCTCGAAGAATGAGGACTCACTACTAACTCTGACTGCTGAGACTGGAATGCTACTGATGCTTTTGAGCTCGTGCTTCTGAACCTATGTTATAAAAAGCCACAGAGAAAATGCGTCAGTACGTTTGAATGTACTGTTATGCATGTGAGGTAGGCTAAATGCAAAGGGTTCACATGCATGAACTATACTAACTAACTGAATGACATGAACATGAGAATACATACATGACTACATAATAACTATAACTGAGTTCGTGATAACATGATTACTGAGTCTGAGTATTGATAACATAAGATACTGATATCTTTATAACTAAAATAACTGATATTGAGCGACTGTATCTGACAGTCTAGGTTTTGATAGAACTAGCTGAGTTCTGTACTGTTCTGAGTTTTCTGTATCTAACAGTCCTGAATACTGTAGAACTATCTAAGTTCTATTACTGAGACTGAATGACTATATCTGATAGTCCTGATTCTATACTGTCTATACTGAAACTATGGGAAGTAGTCACCTAACTGAAATGCCCCAAATAATGCATTTTAGCTGAGTTGGGGTCCAATCTGTAACCCAAATTGGAAGGGTGTCAATACCGCACCACTGGTAAGGACAATCTGTGAATAACCCTCATATAATAGGTAACTCTTGTGAGAACGGTGGGAACCTCCATATAACAGGTTAAGTCACCTCATCTACTTCATATAACAGGATATGATGTATCGACCTACGCTGGTTACGTAGTTCTGGAATGCAAGAATTGCTTCTAAAAATCACACCCTCATATAATAGGTGGGTTCCCATCGTTGGGTTCGCTCGGTGCTAATTTCTACTCCCATCTGGATAGAAACTGAACATGATTAACTGAATTGACTGGACTGAGTTAACTGAGTTCCATTGACTGACGGAATACTACTGAGATTACTGAATTTCTGAGGTTTTTGAGATTACTGTGTTTTCCTGAGTCATATGACTGACTGAATTTCTATGAACATGGATCGACTAAGAGTATCTTGAAAACATGACACTGATTCTAGGCACACAGCTAAATTTTTGGGTACAAGTAACCCCCAGGACTCGATAGCATGAAATAGACAAAGCATGACTTTCTTGAATACATGACCAACATCACAATCCATAATACTATAAGTTGGAGATTTCATGAAGTAGAAGTTCTAAAACACCGCAAGGGTTACATATGTATCCATAATTCATTGACTAAGACATTTCATCAAACATTTGACATGCATAAACTTGTACTTGATTGGGGATTTCATATTATCATATATGGCACTTTTCTTTCACATAGGCATTTAATCGAACACATGGGGAGCATGCTTTGGTTATACAATCACCAACAGACCTACTAATCATGGATACGTCAATCAACGTGTAAATTTAAGGGTTTATCATGAATGCTATCCAAATCACCAAATCCTAGGGTCAATCATTGGAATATGTAATTTCAAACATGAATCAAAACCCTACAACATCATGAACATGAATTTCAATTCAATTTAAATCATGAACAATCATACATACACAAATCTTGGATTTTGAAAAGAGATTTTTGAGCTTCATGGATGAAAGGGACCTATGAATCAACACATGACATACCTGGGTGGATGATTTCTTGAAGATTGATGGAGGAAAACTTGAATTCTTGACATAGAATTAAACACCTAGGGTTTCTTGTTCTTTAGGATTGATCTTTGAGAGAAATCTTAATTTGATGTTATAGAGATAATAAAGTTATGGGCTATGGTCTGGTATAATTAGGGGTTAAAATGGGAGGAAAAAGACCCAAATACCCTTTTAAAAATGACTTTAAATTGTTGAACGGGATTTGCAATGGCTCATGCGATGGTACGTCGCTGGCTCAGTGGTTCGTCATTCTGACCGTCGCACTGGGCCAGAATAGGGACTCACTGCCTTAGTAGCGACGGCTTGGGCGATGGTCTATCGCAAGTTGGACGGTCCGTCAACCTGTCTATCGCACCTTAGCCAGAAGACTGACTTACTGTCTTAGCCGCGACGGTCTAGGCGATGGCCCGTCGCTAGATTGACGGTCCGTCAACCTACCCGTCGTATCCAGGCGGTTCTTATAGCTCTTGATAAAACGTCCATAACTTTTTACTCCGATACCGAATTTGGACGAAATTGGTATCGTTGGAAAGCTAATTCAATTTCCCACTCAACAAAAAGTGAAAGTCTTAAAAATTCCATGTGTACAAGATGGATTCATCTTTCAAATTAAGTTTCTAACATTCTTAGGATGATTTCAAGCTAGGTAGAAGTACGGGGTATTACATAACTTTATTGACCAAAGTACTCAGACTTATTAGCCTTAGGTTTGAGAATTTTCTCACTATTTCTATTTTGGGAATCAACATCAAGTTGTTGTATGTGATGTATTTAGGGAGTTCATACCCATAAAAGAAATCAATTATCAACTTCGTCATGTCCTCATTTATGAGAAGGTTCATGAGAAACTATCTGATCCACAAGCACTTTGTTTACTAAGCTTAAAAACAGTCTCTCTAACTTTTTCCATCTTTGGGGGTTTGATCATTCTATCATTGTCTTCTTATGTGATCTTCTTTGGAATATGATCTAGCGTAGAATAGTCTTTAGGTCTATCCACATCTCTAAATTGATCTTGAAACACTTTGACTACCTCTTCTCATATCTCTTAGTGGTTTTCCAATAATATGCCTTTCTCATTTTCTATTGTCTGCAAACTTAATTTCCTTCTTCCTTTCACATAAGCATGAAAAAATTTAGTATTTTCCCCCCTCCACAAACCATTGCATTCTTGCTTTTTTGCTTCCAGTAGTCCTTTTTTTCTTTTTGAGTTTTTGCAACTCTTCCTCTACTCCTCTCAAATCTGTCATATTTTCTTCGATGGTTTTATTTCCAGTTGCATCTCTTTCACTTTCACCAAGGCTTCAACAATATGAATTTTCTGAAATATATTTCCGTAACTTGTTTTGCTCCATTGTGACAAAGACTTTCTGATCCTTTCATCTTCTCCTAGAATACTTTGCAAGGTGACCCTTCAATGCTCCCCTCCCAGTTATTTTGAACCTCTTTTTTAAAAGTATTGTGTTTCATCAAAAAGTTTAAAAATCTAAAAGGCTTTGTTACTGGTTCCTGACCTATTTTACAGGTGACATACAATGGGGCATGATTTGATCCATCCCTAATTAAATGTTAAACTTTACCTTTTTGAGAATTCCTGGATAAATTCTTGATTTTCAAAGATCTATCCAGCCTTTTGAATATACAATCCTCTTCAATTATCCCATTCCACCATGTATATAGACTTCAGAAAAAGATAACTCTATCAATGTATAATTGTTTTTATACTGAGCAAAGTCCATCACCTCTTATTGAGATACTGGTAGTTCTCCAAGCAATGGTGGAGCCGGGATTTTCACTAAGGAGGTTCAGAAGTGAACATACGAGCTACACAAAGGGGGATCAACATTTACTATAGTTACATAAAAAAATAATTTTAACCATGCATAAATAGTATAATTTTTCACCGAAGGAAGTTCGGATAAGGCCCTTTGTCCAAAGATGGCTCCTCCCCCGCCTTTGAGTTATTTTGATTCATCAAGTTTCACATTAAAATCTCCTCCTACTATTCATGACACATCTCTTATTTCTGCATTATTCTCTAGACCCTTCCACAGTTCTAATCTTTTAATGCACTACACCTTGCTTATACTACTGTGATGACAATATTTTTTTGATTAACTTCATGCAAAAATTTTATAATGATTTGCTGAAGCGTATCACTCATGACTTCCCTTTTGCATTTTGAACTCCAGAAAATCCATATTTTATTAGATAAATTTATAGCAGCATTCTCCATACGTAGCCTTCTTCTATAAGCTTCTAGTCCTTGTGACCCTAAAAAATGTTCTAAAAGGGTTATGAATGAATAGTGGTATATCTATTTTAGATCAAGTACCCTCTCAAAAGAGTTCTGAGTTTGTACTGGCCTAACATTCCAAGAACGAATATGGTCCACCATCATCTACTTAGTGATGGGACTATAGAGCTACTCCTTGTGTTTATTTAACCTATTTTTCATGGATTGTCTTAGATTTCTTCCTTCCTAATCTTAATTTCCCTGTATGCATTGGTGAGAGGTCCCCATTATTTCTTACCTCATTGATATTTACTTGAATATCTTCATCTTCTTATCCATTCCTGATTTGCTCATGTATATCTATTTCTCCCCCCTTTTGGACCATCTCTATTAACTGTGTATATATTAACTGTGGATCCAATGGTTTGTTATTCCTTGCCCCATCACCATGTTTAGCTTGATGCTCTGAAGTAACCTCTTCTCCCTTTTTTCCTTCTTATCTAAGTCCTCCACTCTTTCTTTATTGACACTTATTTCTCCTGAATGCATGTTTGTGGATTATTGGTGCTCTACCTGTGTCTCTTTACTCTTCCCATGCTGCATCTCTGTGCCTGCATCACTCTTTTGTCCTTCCTTTGTTTTTCTCTTTCCCAACTCTTTGTCATTTTTTGGTGTTACTTTGCATTGCCTGAGTTTGTTTGTTTTACTCTTTGTCTGAACTGGTTTTTTGTTATGTGTTTTGTTGTTGAATCTAATATTTTGCTATCCTACCAAAAACGTCCTCCACCTATTGCGTTGTTGTTTCCTTCTTTTTCTTGTTGTTAGTGTTTTCCTCTTTCTGTTCCTCTCTTCTTCTCCTCTGTTTCCTTCCTCTCCTCTTCATTCTTTAGAACCTTAAAACTATTTTCAGTACTCAATCCTTCTGATTTTTGTAGTTCTTTTTGGTTCCACCTTTGCACCATTCCTTCTTTGTATTGATATCTCCCTTTTTGTTCTTTGAAATTATTATTCTCCTCCTCCTCTTTATTTTTTCTGTCTTGTTTCATTGTCTCTTCCTTCTCTGCCCCTTGATCTTTTTTGCACTGCATGCTTCTTGATGCACTTTTCTTTGTTTTCTTTCTCCCCCTTCAGGATATAGTATAGGATGCAAAATAAAACATTCATTCTCATTATGCTCTTGTAGTTTAAAATTCTTACAATATTTTGGCAAATACTCATACTTCTTTGTGATCCACTTTGCTACTATCTCTCTTGACTTCTTTTTAATGCCAATGTTAATTCTTTTCAAAAAATCTCCCACCAAATTCATTTCTGCCTTTACTCGCGCACAACTGGGTCTTATCTTGTTGGTTGTTGATGTATCCACCTGCAATGGCTTTCTTATAGTTGCGGCTATTAAGAAAATTGTTTCCTTTCCAATGAAATTCGGTGACAAAGAAAGAAATGAAATTCATGCAATAGTTGTGGTTTCTTCCTCTAGATCAAAAGATCCTATTTTAGGATTTTCATTTGATAATTCCAATTTCTATGAGCAATTAGAAAATTGCTTTGATAGTAGGTTAACGTAGTCCTCCAGTTGTGACGCCCTAATGAGTACTATCTATTGCTTAATAAACTAATGTTAACATATCCCGTCAACTCACATTGCTTTGGAATCAATTTCCTCAACTCATGTATTTCCGCCCAACCATACGAAAACTTACCCACCACAATATATTCTAGTTCTTCATTAGTTATCATCTGCGAGATCTCATCTTCCTCCCAAACTATTCTTGATTCCCCATGCAAAAAATTAATAGTTTTAGCGACAGAGGAACATGTTTTGTTGAATATGGGAGTTGCAGGATAGTTGCATAATTCCTTGCAGGGTCTATGTTATTATTAGTTATTGGTTGAGCAACCTCTGACGGAGGTTGTACAACGGCTGTTGCCATGGTCATGATCGTCGCTGAAAAAAATTGGTAAAAAAGGTTTTCTAGGGTTTAGAGAGCATTTCTTTTTCCTCCAATTAAAAAAAGTGGTATAAGCATTTAACATGGTTATATTATTAACAATATTTAAAAATAATTCAATTACTTGTTTAATTTATGAAAACAAGAGAAATTTATCATATTTTTCCAATATTATTTCTATTATTTAATGACTATATGAAGTGGTATTAATAATTCAGAAATAAAGTTCATGATTATTTATCCTACGTTTAATTAGATTATTAGGTAGTCTCAAAATTATTTGTTGCACCAATTATACCACAGTGATGAGATAAATTATCACATATATGTTAGTACAACTTACTTTGTAATAACTAATTCTGGAATAACTTGTTTCCAAACAATCCACCCCTAAGTGTGTGTATATACATATGTATGTATATGCATGTATGTGCATATATTTTCGTATTTTTGTTGATATAACACAGTTCTTAAGAAAATTTTACTTAGAGGTATATTTTGCTAAATTAACCTTATTAATAATAATTTGAAACTTTAAATTTGTCATACTGTTACTTTATATAGTTATTTAACACTAAAGGGTAGAAAAAAAAAACGTAATACAATTCTCTTGATTTTACAAATTGAGCAGATAAACTAAAACATTTATTTTTAGCATGAGGATCAGTTGATGAGAAATGATATTATCTATTGTCTATATTAGTAAATAAGTTGTGATTGCCATTAATAGAGTATTACAGATTTTATAATTTATATAAATAAATATAATCTTTAAAATTTGACCTTATTTTTATTTGAGAAAAACATCTAGTATCCCCGAACTATGATCAAATTTGTTACGACACACGTCAACTTCATGGGGGCCCTATTACCCTTTACACTAAATTTTAACGTACTTTTGTTAATCTTTTTAGCTGACGTGATACCTTTTGTCAATAGTTTTAGATGACGTGACACCTTTGATATGGATTCACATTTTATGTAATAAAGGTGTCACATTAGCACAAAAAATGATAAAAATACGCTAAATTTGAGTTCAGGGGATAATAGGATCCCTGCGAAGTTGGAGTGTGTCATAACAACTTCGACCATAGTTTGGGGTGGTACTAGAGGCTTTTCTCTTTCATTTATTGTTTGTATTTTTTGCATTGAAATATGTTTATAAAATTAGTAGTACTTATTATTTTCACTTGTTAAAATAAATATTATAGTTTTGATTATTATTAATTAAACTAATTTTGTTATTATGCTAATTTACTTTATAAAGATCATCATTAGCTTTTATATTTCTTACTTTTTTCTTTCTAGAAGATAATGTTTATATTTTTATGAAAATTATGTTATATGAATAATGTTTATGTTTTTATGAAAAATTTGTTATATGAATTTTTTTTTAAATGAAAATATGATGATTTTAAAGAAGTTAAAAAAAAGAATAAAAAATTGATGATAAAGGGTAAAATAGAAATTTTAAAAAGTCAATTAGGATAAAGGGGGAGTATGATTATTGTTCAAAGTTGAGGGGGAGTTTGATTTTTAAGACAAAGTTGGGGAGGGAAAATGATTTTGACCCTTACTTTATTGGTACATTATTTATCGTGCATCATAGGAGCTAATTAATCAAAAACCATGTTAACATAACTTTATTCGTGAACATATTTCTTCACTCAAAAATAACATAGTAGAATAGAATACAGAAGACAACAACACTTGGAAACATAACACATACTTTATTTGTAGTTACTAAAAAACAAACTAAAGCATTAAATTCTTGACATAGCTGAGATAGATAAGATAGGAATATATTTCTGGGATGCTTAGTATTAATTGTCTCGTATATTCTTCTTCAATAATATTGCTGGCAGGCTTAGGGAACACAATTGAACTTCAAAAATTTAGTATGCAGTATAGTATGTCATGGATCAGCAGCAATTTAAGAAATATTATAGGAAACAAATAATATAAATGTTGTACACAAAATGAAGAGACAATCAATTACCACTTTATATCTGTTATCCCATTATTACGAAGTAATTATTTATCATTTCATTTCCAATTGCGTGAAATGCCTTAAAAGTAATAAGGGTGATCGATATAATAATAATTTTGAGTTAAGAAAGAATTAAGATAGTAAAAGTATGAACCGTTAGTAGCGTCGGTGAAGAGCACGATGAAAAAGATAAATGGCATCAAAGCTAGGAATTTGACGAAAAGTGTATAAATTTTCTTCTCAGTTGCGTTAAGGATGTGTAAACTTAAATAACTACTCATGATAGCTAACATTTAGCCTATATATACAATATAATTTTTCGACGAAAGCTTTGCACGTGACCATCTTTTGATATAGATGGCTCCGCGATGATTAGAAGATAGCAACTTGGTGATTGGAACCATTTGATGATGATAATGAACAGCTAGCTAGTGCAAGAGCGTATCCGTGTGTATGTGTATGGTATGGTGATTTCTTTCTTTGACAAGGATATTCATATTTATAGTAAGCCTGTTAAGTGGGCCGGTTCGGGTCAAATCGGCATCGGCCCGTGAAAATTTACCGATTCTAGGCCAGTTCTGGTATCGGATCATTGTAAATGGGCCGGTCCGGTGCGGACCCAAACAGTAAAATGTGCTCAAATGAATCGAAACCGGCCCACTTAGGAATTATCCAATCCAGACTAGTCAAAACCGGTAAAAATGGTCAAAATTCAAAAAAAAAAAACACATTCTCATATTTTTTTCAATAGATACACACCTATATATATTTTAAAAACGTTAAATAATATACATACAACATATATACACTAAATATATACTACTTTAGAAAACATATACATGTGTATACTTTAAATAGATACTAGTTTAGATTCTATAGGAAATATATACACATATATATGTACAATACAATATATATACTATTCTACATAATATACATACAACATATATATGCACATATATACTTACAATACAATATATATACTATTCTACATAATATACATACAACATATATATACTAAATATATACTACTTTAGAAAACGTATACACATGTATACTTTAAATAGATACTAGTTTAGATTCTATAGGAAATATATGCACATATATACATACAATATAATATATATACTATTCTACATAATATACATACAACATATATACACTAAATATATACTACTTTAGAAAACATATACGCGTGTATACTTTAAGTAGATACTAGTTTAGATTCTATAGGAAATAGGGAAAACTACATAGAGTAGCATACCTAAGTATTAAATTACAAAAAATAGCAACACTTATATCAAATTACACTGTGTAGCAATAATAACATTATTTTAATAATGGTCCCCTACTTTTGCCGCCTAAGAGAAGTTACCGTGTGTTTTCTCCCCTTTTCACGTTTTCTTCTTCTCTTTCCTTAATTCAAAAAATCTTTTTCCTTTTTTTACACCATTAACACTGATTTCCCGCTTTGAATTTCTTCCTTTCACACGATTCTTGCACTATATGATAAGATTGTGTTCCTCTATTTCAGGTAATTATTTAATTCAGTTATTGCATGTTAGAGGTTTTTTTTTTTTACCGTAATACATTAGCAAATTTAATTTTTTTATTCTCTAATGACTGAACACACGCCAAAATCACAAACAAAGTGATATATGAACTAGTAATTTGGTGTATGATTATGCACCATCTTTTAGTATTGGTGTAACTCAAGAAAATGTAGTTAATGTTGTTTCAAATCCTATTCAGTCGAAGAAATCTGGGAGTTCGAAGGATATTAGGTCCAAGTTTCGCAACAACCCGGTGAAGATGACTGAAATTTTTAAAAACAAAAACGGATGAAGAAAACTCCTTCTCCAAAAGAAGAAAAAATTAAAAAAATACGAGAAGAAAAGGAAAGCCAATGAAATTGAAGAATTAAGTAAGGTAGAGGACGATGTTCAGAACAATTCTGCTGATGAATCTGAAGAAGACATTGAGGAAGAGGTATATTATGTATTTTTTTTGTAAATTTTTGTACTACTCATGAAGAGTTATTTGGATATATGTATTTTTAGTATAATTGATATGTATTTTTCAGTATTGGTTGCATTTTTGTTCTGATCAAAATACATATGCATGCTATATGTATTTTTTTACTGATTTGGTTGTGTTTTGTTTTTTAGGGATTGTATTGAGCTGATTTGTTTTTAACATTTATATTTTTGTTAGGTTTAATATACATTTTAAGGTATAAGGTAGCATTTGTATTTTTATACATAAACATTAGATATCATATGTATTTTGCTGTAGTGATGACTTTGTATTTTTTCTGTTCAAAATACATATGAATGTTATATGTATTATTTTGGCTAGATACATAGGTGATTGTTTTTTAAAATTTTTAACAGTTTAAGAAGTTGTAGTTTTACTTTGTATAGGTGCTACGAGAAAAAATATTCATTGTAAAAAAACTTTCAAGATTTGCACCACATATGTGTTCGTACAGTGATAATGATATTGATGAAAGTATATGGGCCATATTAAACAAGGAACAATAAAAAAATTTTTGCGACTATCATTTTTGGTTATTTCATGAAGAAGAAGCACTGTGTAGTTCAAGCATAGTTGTGCAGATGTGTTATGTCGCTCGAGATAAAGGGTAGTTCTTCTTTTGCGATAGTCATTTGGGCTAATGGCACTTCTCTTCATTTTAATCTTAGAAAATTTGCTATCGTTACTGGATTGAATTGTGTCTCTAATAGGTACGACTTTATTTTTGACGAGGATATACCAAACAGGATTGTTGAGAAGTATTTCAACGGTACAGAATTTATACAGAAAAAACAACTATTTCTAGCATTCATGGAGAAAGTTTGGGGGGAGAACAATGATGAGGATGCTGAGAAGTTTGCAATTCTGTATTTCCTGCATTTTTTTGTGTTATCTAATGTTAATACTGTGGTTATACCTCGACTTTATTTTGATCCGGTAGACAGTGAAAGATATAAGGATTTTTATGGGGTACTTTATCATTTGAGGATCTAGCGAGAAGTTTGAACAACAGGTTGAAAGCAGTTGGAAAATTTTATTTGATATAGGGAATTCCACTGACTATTCAAGTGTGGCTTTACGAATGTTGTTCAAATGTCCCACGAAAGGTTGCATCGAAGGTTGATAATCGGATTCCCTCATTATTAAATTAGAAGAAAAATGCACCTCGACCACGTTTGGAGTATTTGATGGATGCTATGTTTAATGACAATGGCAAGATTTGTTGTTAATAAATACATATGTATTAATATGTATTTTATAGTCTACATATATACATTTGAGTTATGATTGTTGAATAGATACTTTAACATAGTTTATCTATATTCGTAGGTTGTATTTAAGAACATAGAGCCAACTCAAAGGGAATTGGCAAAGTTTCAAATACCAGAGAAGGATGTACTTGAAGATGAACGTTCAGTTGATTTGGATGATGACTTCTAGGATCCACCACCAAATTAGATAAATGAACATTCAAACAAGAAACAAACGGTTGATTCATCAACCCCAGCAGTGAAGAAATCGTTAAGCAAAAAAATCACACAATATTGTTGACGAGCATACCCAAAAGAGGACACCAGTTCCTCGTGCTGCAAAGGTTGTTGGAGTCAAGACACCAATTATCAAGCCAATTCAAATATGACAGATAAATCCTTCAAGAAAAAAGAAAGTGAAGCAAACAACTAGGGTTAATTTTCCTGTAACGCCCTGAAATCTCATCTCAAAATGTCAAACGGTGCTTAAGGCTACAAGTAGCCCCAAGATAACCCTTTGAGCCTGCTACCACTTCTAACACTTACTTTAGGATAAAAAACTAAGCAACAACACTATATCATATCAAATCTGAACTGAAGTAACTGAAATAATCATCTAAGAAATCAATACTAAAAATCTGGAATTCAACTACTAGTTTAGTCCGACAAGCCTCTACTTACTAATGAACTAGAGAGTCATTGGGACAAACCCCCAACTGACTTAACTGAACTGAAAGCAATAATAACTGATATAAAAATTAGAGATCTGAGAAATAGGTCCTTGAACCATGAGGACTCACAAACTATTGAGTGTAGACTAAGGTACTCGAGAATCACTGTCGTGGCTGATACTGAGTGTTTGAACCTACATTATGAGAAAATGTAGCACACAAAAGTATATGTGGATCAATACTTTGAGGATGTACTGAGTATATGGGGGTGTATGCAATAATTAAAATAATAATATCATCAATCTTTATAGAAAATATGTATGCTGATATAACTGACTCCCATAGCTTGAATAACTCTAAAAATGTAAATCTCATAAATTATGAATAATGGAATGCATTGTATAAATCTTGTGATTCACTATACTTATTTTTGAAATCTGTAGTTCTATTCCCTTCTCAAAACATATAGACTAAGTGGTAAAGTGCTCACCTCTGTATCTGAAAGCTAAGACTGTAACTTTGAAACTGCAATCTCAAGTAAAATAATATTTGAATAAGTTTGTGAGCCTTTACCCTTAGTATATATAAAAAATTTTACTGAACAGAATATCTTTTAAAGCTTTAGGGAAAATAACTCATCTCAAAGGAACATACTTTACTTTAGGAACTGATTATTTACTTTTACTAGCAGGGAAAATACTTTAAGAAACTACTATAAAAATTTTACTATTAGAGAGGTTCTCTTAACCGACATACACCATGCAAGCTACATGGAGTCCAACGTTTTGTCCTCCTAAGGAAGAAATCTTACGTTGGGGAGAGGCTTCATACTCTTTCCAGGGAGTATAACCTCAGCTCAGTGATCACTATCTCAACCTCGGGCTCATAAATCTCAATCCTACAGTGGCACGTAGTTCTGGGGTATGAAATCGCAGTAACTTGTTTGACTCGGTGCTAAATACTACTCCCTTTAGTTAGCTATGCTCAACTCATGGAAATCCACATTAAAACTCGCATAAGGGTTTATTAGGAAACTATTTATGCATTTAACATTATATAAATAACTCTGGGAAGTGGATTTCAAAACTCATGTAAGGATCAAAAGATCAAATACGGTTTGTACTATTTAATATCACTGTATCAACTCATATAAATGCATGGAAAATCATCATGCTTTGTAAGCTTCTCAAATTCTTCAATAATACCAAAAATGATAACTTCAAATCACAATCTCTTGCTCAATTCAATGGAAAACTATAAACAATGTCTCAAATCATGCTCATGGTATTTAACATCATAAAATAATATTCTTTAACTCAAAGAATCCATGAAATTTTATAAATCAATCACATCATACTCAAAATTCCTCAACAAGATACTTTGGGTATAAATTCAATATTTAAAATCATAAAAAATTCGTAAAAATATAACTTTTGGGCACAAGGGCTAAAGGATTGCCCTTGTTCAAACCCCACATAACTTAGATTATGAATTTAGATGAACAAGCTTGATTGAGACTCTTTTTCGTACTCTTGAGTGAGGGTTCTTGAAGCTTTTGACATGGGAAGCTTGAATCTTAAATCAATTTGCAAAAACTATGGTAAAATCTTGAAAAAGGAATTGGGTCTTGCTCTAGAGGGTTAATCTTGAGAGAAAACCCTAGTTCTTGATGCTTTGGATGAATCTTACGTTCTATGATTCATTTTGATATATATATCTAGGTGTTAAAAAAGGTGGAAAAGGACCAAAAAACACTTTTAAAAACGACTTTAAAATGTTGAACGAAATCTGTTATGGCTCATGCGACGGTCCATCGCTGGCTCGACGGTCCGTCTGTTTGACCGTCGTACCTAGGCCAAAATAGGGACTTACTGCCTTAATTGCGATGGTTGGAGCGATTGTCCTTCGCTTGCGCGACGGTCCGTCAGCCTGCCTGTCACTCCTAGGCAGTTCAGACAGTTCTCTATAAAACATCCATATCTTTCTGCTCCGATATCGAATTTTGGAGAAATGGATATCGTTGGAAAGATAATTCAATTTTCCTCATGATAATAAGTCAAAATTAGTAAAATTCTATATGATTTAAATATTACTCACTTAGGAAGTTACCACTTAATCATCTAGAGACGAAATTGGGCTTGAAGAAAGTTTGAGGTATTACATTTCCTCTGGTACAGTCAAAGTTAGAGAGTCGTGTAGAGGAAGATGCCGTGTCAAAGGCAGAGAGTCCTATAGAGGAAGAAGCCTTCATTTCTAAGAAAGTTTTTGATGCATTCTGTGATGAGGTAAGGTTTTTGTCAAATACTTGTTTTACATTAAAAAGTTTTTGTTTATTGATTTTGTATTAAAACAGGTTCGTCAAGAGTTTGAAGGAATTCATAGACTAGTGACAAAAAAGTTCAATCTGATGCTCAAAGAAATTGATCAAAACAAGGTAAAATTTTTATTATTACAATATTCTTTAAAAAATTTATCTGATTTTGAATATGTATTCTTAGTGGATTGAATTATATAAATACAACACATTTGCCAAGTAACTCGTTATATAATTGTACATATATTTTGTTGGAACTATTTGCAGATAAAGAAGCTGAACAACAAAATGTTGATGATGTTGGTTTAGACAAATCTGGACAACACTTCAATCCTAATGTTGTTTAGACTTTGGATAATATGTTTGACGGTACAAAGGTAAATATTAAACTTTCAAATACGTATCTAAAAACACTTTTAAAGATTCTGATATCCAACATATGGATTATGCTGGTGCCGAAACATCACCACAACGATTTAGTCCGAATGTTGATCACAATTTTGGTGAAAATCTAAATGGTACAAAGGTAAATAATTAACTAACATATGTTTATTCATTTGAGTGCACGCATGTAATTTTGTATTTAGCAGTTATATGTTATTTTATATATATCTATATAAACATAGATAACTAAATTTTTGTTTGATGTTGTTTTAATTTTTTTTACTTGTTTACAAGGGGTGCACTAATTTGCATCAAGATAAAACAAACGTTTAAAATGATTCTCAATATTTCATCCCTGATGAGCTTCTCCGATGTATAAATTTGAATTATATACATTCTAAGAAGGTTGTTCAACATGATGGTCGAGTATGTATAATGAATTCAACTTTGAGTTTATGTGATGTAATAATCCAGAGGACAATTACTTTTTTTCTTTTATTTTTTGGGCAGATCAGTGATGAGAAAACGGATGAAATAAATTTGTCTAATTCGCAATTTACAATCCCAGATGAAATGTTACCGAGTTTAAATGCCTACCAGAGAGAAAGCATCACCACACATCCATCGATAACCCATGTAGAAGAACCTATTGATGAAAATTTGAATGATAAAAAGTCTGAGTCTGTTGTTGAAGATGATTGTCAAGTATATATAATGAACATATTTTTGAGGTTATGTGGGTTATTTTGGACAGAACAAATTAATCTTTTTCCTATTTTTTTGAAGACAAACAAAGAGAATGTTGGATTGAGTTCAAAATCAGAGCTGCACGGAGAGGTTGATCTTTGTACAGAGGAGCAAATTATGACAACTCCTAAAATACAAGAACTAAGCACTGATGAACAAAAGGATGAATCAATTTGTCCTGATTCACAAAACACAATTTCTGATGAGCTGATTCCTAGTCTGAATGTCTACAGTAGTAAAAGTATCATTGTTCATCCCTATGCTAATCGTGAATTTCAAAATCCCATACAAAATTTAAGGATTAGGCAACCATCCAAATTCAAGGAGTCGCCATACAAGAGTAAGTTTGGTTTAGCAGCCGGTAAGTACACTAAGATATATATTTTTTAATATAATATGTTTTGCAAATACGTTTTTATTAATTATATTTTTGTATTCTGTAATTATATAGGGAGCTCAGCAGGGTACATACATATATTCTCCCAGAAACATCCATTTGTTTATCACCCGATTGATGGGACAGTGAATACGAAGATGGTCAAGAAGTTCATGGTTTGGATTTCTGTCAACCTTCTAAAAGGTCATGCTAAAAGGTATTTCTTTTGAATTACTTCAACTTATTTTTTTATTTTCATTATGTTTTCATGATTTACCATGTAATGAAAAAAAAACAAAAAGGAAAAAGTGGATCATTACAAAAAGGGCAAATTAGCCATTCTAATGATGCATTTAGAAGTTGAGACTATTGTAGATAGAAATTGATTCTATACTATGGGGTTATCTGATCGGTCATGGACAGACTCGGTTAGTATATTATTTTGATAATTTTTCCTTTATAGTTGTAACACTACTTAAAATACATATTATGTTACCTGCAAATACATATGTGTTTACTAATTTACAAATGTTGTGTCAAAAATACATATATAACTTATTAATATACGTATGAAGTTTTTATTAAATCACATATTGTTGAATATACTTTTTTTTATATTGTTTGTATATAAGTGTAGTTTACAAATGAAATTATACATACGCAAATCTTAGACATTAAACTAAAAAATGCATATGTATTTTATGTTACATATACATGCTAATTTAGTATACAAATTGTTTGAATGTTCTAAGATTTGTGGTGTTAATTACTGCAGCAAATTGATGTTTGCTTCAACTACTTGAGGAAGAAGTCAAAGTATGAGCCCAATAGCTCTTACAAATACAACACAGTAGATTACAACTTCATGAACATAATTAGGTTTGTGATGAATGTTTACTCTGTGGATGATCCAAACCTTAATGCGAGAGGACAGGAGGACCATCTTAACGAATACATCAATGGGTTCCGTATGCATACTGCAGTTCCATGTCATACAGTGGAAGACATTTATATTCTAGTCAATATAAAGGAAAAATATCATTGGGTTCTCGCAGTTTTGTTCTTCTCAGAGAGGTGCATATTCTTATTTGATTCATATGAATCAAGTGGTCATTATACGGTTGTTTTTCCTGAGATAAAAAAAAATTAGCTGACATTATCCCTTTGTGTCTCCAAGCTTGTAATTTCTATGAAAAGAAAGGTATTGATCTTCAAAAGCATCTGAGATACCAAGATAAAGACTCCTTAGATCTTTTTGATGTGTTATTTGAAGATAATTTACCTCAACAACCAAGTGGAAGCTTGTAAGTATTTTAATATACATATACCAAAATTGTAAGTTTGTACAGAATATATTTTAGTTATTAATCAATATTTTTTTAGGGACCGTGGTTTGTTCATAGTTACATACGCAGAGTGCCTTTCATATGGTCAACGAGTTCCTTCGATTGAGTTCAACCCCAATGCACTCCTACAAGCTATGCTACAGTATTATGGGACTATGGCATGCGAAAACAAGAAGCAAATGCTCATAGTGACTTCAAAGTACCCTTGAGGCCTGTTAGGCAAAGTAGAATAACTAGTGTAACTGAAGTTTTTGATGTATGATGGTTGATGGATTTATTTCATTGGATAGTTGACAAATTGGTGTATAGATGTAGGCTCAAATTGTACAAACTAACTTTCTGTTTTGTAGTGTTTCAGACATACTTATTTTGAACTACATGAAAGTAATTCATTTACTCATTTATTTTTAATATTTTTTCAATAATTTTGTACTAAATCTTTTATTATAGTGTTCAGTTGTATTTGTTGCAGTGAGATTTACCTGCAAAATACATATGCAGTTTTAATAATTTGCATTAAAAATACATATGCAGTTACAGTCATATGTATTTAACTAAAAAATACATATGCAGTGTTCAAATTTTTTATGTGAGATTTAGTTTAAAAATACATATGCAGTGTTCAGATTTTTCTATAAAAATATATATGCAGTATACATCATATGTATTTAGCTTAAAAATATATATGTAGTGTTAACATTTTGTAAAATACATACATCATATATATTTTAATGTTTATTTATTTATCTTCTAAAAATAAATCTTAAAATATGTAATTCATATTTTACATTTTTGCATATGACACATTCTCATTCAAAGGATCTACGGGCTGAGGTGGTTGGTTATCATTTTTGCATGCGTTAGCTTGACAAGGAGACATTTTCTATCACGTGAAAGCACGAGTTAGAAGCAGATAGAGACACTGAATGCATGATAGATCATGAAAGAAGAGATGATTTCCTAAAATGCTCCATAGCCTCTTGATCATAGATGTGGTGAGCTTCACACCGATGATCAAGACTCTACATAACATGTCTTGTTTGACTCCCTAGGGCTCTCTAAAACCTTAGACTCTGATACCAAGTTTGTAATGCCCTAAATTTGATTCCCCGGATGCCACACGTTGCTCCGAACTACAAGTAGTCCTGAGCTAACCCTGGTTGCCTTCTACTAAATCGAAATCTCAAAATAAGGGGATATGAATATAAAATCATAATATATATATGGAAAAACTATCTGAATTATCTAAGTGTATCTCAAAATACTAATCTCATCAGTTTGACAAGGCAAGTACTAAAAATCTGAATACTGCAACTAAAATCCAAAACTGAATCTAGTAGTTCGATAAGCCTCTACTGACTGAATATAGAGAGTCACTGGGACAGGCCCCAGCTGACTCAAACTGTCTAAAATGAATACTGAATCATCTACTAATAAACTGGAAATCTAAATAGCTAAGTCGTTGAACTATGAGGACTCACTAACTATAGAGATGTAAATGAGATGCTCGAAAATCACTCACACTGCTGAGACTGAGCACCTGAACCTATATTATGAAACAATGTAGCACATAGACATATATGTGGATCAGTACTGAACATATGGGGGTGAATACAATAAGTAAGTAATATCTTCATAATTTATAAAATCATGCATTCTAAAGGTAAATAACTCACAAAGGCTGGAGAAGTCTGAAAACTGAAGATCATAAATCATGAACAATAAAGCATATAGTATAAATCTTGTGAGCCATTACACTTAGTTCTGAAATCTTTATTTTGTTTTTATGCTCAAATCATACAGGCTTATGTGAAATTTATAAGTTTGTATCTGAAGGCTTATGTAAAGAAATATTTTAAACTCAAGGTTTTAGAAATCTAAAATCTTATTCTGCATGAGAGATTCTTCTAACCGACATAAACCATGTGAGGATTCATGGAGTCCAATGTTCTTTTCCCCCTAAGGAGGAATCCTCATGTTGGGGAGAGGAGTCATACTCTTGCCGGAGAGTATAACCTATCTAAGTGATCGCATATCTATAATCCACGTAGAAGTGGGAACAATCTAAATCCTATCTTGGAAGGTAGTTCTGGGGTATGGAAACGTAGTAACGTACCCATCCCAATGCTAAATACTACTCCCATTAAATGTGTATGCTCATTCTGATGGAAATCCACTTCTAAAATAGTATAATGGTTTACAATGAAAACCAACTATATATCTGTAAAGCTAAATTTGTAATCTGAATCTGTAAAGTGGATTTCATATCTATTCTTGAGACCAAAAGGTCAAATCTTTATCAATAATCTGAAAAAGAGTCTAGTCATAAAGTGCTCATAGCACAATCAACCTTGAAAAAACAGTCTTTAATTAGGGCTTAATGACCCATGCATCAAACTTATGTTAAAACATCATAATATTCATGCTTGGTAATGTAAACATGTATAAATCAACTTAAAAGCTGGAAATTTCTGCAATATGCATAAAAATATGAACATAGACATGCAATTCAACTTCTAAATCCCTTGAAATCTCATAATCTCATAAATAACCATATTGGGTGTAAACCCTAACTTTAATTTCATGGGAAATCACATAAAATTCAGTAAATTTATAATTAAAATAATTTTTGGGAACAAGGATGAAAGGATTATCCTTGTTGAAAAGCCCCACATACCTCAATTGATGAACTGGATGCTAAGGCTTGAATCTTGGATCCCTATTGATGCTTTCAAAGTTGAATTTCTTTGGATTTCTTGAGTTGGGAATCCTTAATTTTGAATTGCCTTGGAGAATTAATGAGGGAATTGGATTTCTTGGGGAGTAAGCTTTGATGATCTAGGGTTTTGTTTAAGAGTATTTTGGTGAAAAGTAGGTATAATATGCTTAGGATAGGTTAAATGATCTGTTATTCACGATTTGGGGCTAGAGAAAAGACCAAAGAGCCTCTTTTAAATGTTTACTCGGACTGGAAAAATTTCTCAAAATTGTCCTACTGTGTAACGCGCCATTATCGCGGTGGCCTACTAGAAACTGCAAACTGGGACCTGGAAAATCACCATGATGCTGAGCTATCATGGTACGCTTCTGAATTGCCATTTTGTCCATCTCTGTGATGCGCCATTATCGCAAAGGCTCACTGGAAAGTGACAATTGGGATATTGGACCTCTCCACAATGCGGTACGATTGTAGTCTCACTAGAATTTGATAATCATGATTTTACACTTCTCCAAGACGCGTTACAGGCCCAAATCACGGTGTTTTACGACTGAAACTTAAAATCACCATAACTTCTCATCCGATTATAGAATTAAGGAGAATCTTATATCGTTGGAAAGCTAATTCAAATTCTTACACATTGGAGAGTCAAAATCTGGAAAATTCTATATGTATGAATATTCATTCTCTCTTGAAGCCAACACTAGACATTCTCAATGTTAAATTGGACTAGGAAAAGTACTTGGTGTTACAATATCTCCCCCTTGGAAACATTCATCCTCGAATGTGGCTAGTTCGACTAAGGACACCGAGGAATATGAGGCTATCTAATAGCATTCACAACTGAAATAAATTGCACAACTAATTCTAAATAATACTGAGCTTCTGAGCTAATCTGTGAGTGCATGAATTTTTAATGAGGATGACTATATAGTTAAATCTGAAACTAGAAAGATACTAAATTAAGGAAGAGTATTACCTTCGACTGAATCTAAATTTGCAGAGAAGAGGTGAGGGTACTTGGCTTACATATCTGTTTCTGCTTCCCAAGTGGTGCCCTCAACAGACTGATTCCTCCAAAGAACTTTGACCAAGGGAACTTGTTTGTTCCTTAGTCTAAGGATCTGATGATCTAAAATATCAACTGGAATCTCTTTATATGAAAGGCTGTTATGAATATTTTAGTTTTCTACAGAAACTACAATAGTGGAGTCGCTGATGCACTTCTTAAGCATAGAGACGTGGAATACAGGATGAACGACTGATAAGTCTGCGGGCAGCTCAAGCTCATAAGCTACTTTCCCAACATGACTCACAATTTTGTAAGGGCCAATATATCGGGGACTAAGCTTCCCCTTTTTGCCAAATCTCTTCACCCTTTTCATGGGTAAAATCTTCAGATACACTAAATCACCAACCTCAAACTTGAGATCCTTTCTTCTCACATCTACATATGATTTCTGACGACTCTGGGCTATTTTCAATCTTTCTTAAATCAACTGAACCTTCTCCATAGCTTCAAATACTATGTCAGGTCCAAGAAAAGCGGCCTCACACAGTTCAAACTAACCTATGGGTGATATACATCTCTTTTCATAAAGAGCCTCAAATAGGGCCATCTGTATGCTAGAATGGTAACTGCTATTATAATCAAACTCAATCAATGGAAAATGCTCATCCCAACTACCTTTGTAATCAAGAGCACATGCTCTCAACATATATTTTAGAGTTTGAATGGTCCTCTTTGCTTGACCATCTTTCTGAGGGTGGAAAACTGAACTAAGATGGACTTGGGTACCAAGACCCTTCTGAAAGGCTCTCCAAAACTGGGAAGGGAACTCCATGCAGTCAGACTAACTCTCTGATGTACAGCTTAGCATAATATTCAGTGATATAAGATGTGTGAATTGGCAAGAAATACGCTGACTTAGTTAATCTGTCTATAAAACCCCAAATCGAATCATGTTGATGACGCAAATGGGGTAAACTAGTCACAAAATCCAAATTCACCTCTTCCCACTTACAAGTGGGGATACAAAACTCTTGCACCAAACCACCAGGTCTTTGGTGCTCCACATTAACCTGTTGAGAAGTTGCACACTTTGCTACAAACTCTTCTATATCTTTCTTCATACCACATTAACCTGTTGAGAAGTTGCACACTTTGCTACAAACTCTTCTATATCTTTCTTCATACCACTCCATTAATAGATTTCCCGCAAATCATAGTACATCTTGGTGGCTCCTGGGTGAATCTAATAATGCACTCCATGCGCTTCATCCATAATTCTCTGTCTCAACTCATTAACACATAGCATGCAAATCTACTTTGGTATCTCAACACACCATCTCCCCCTTGGGAGAAAACCTCTACTTTTTTGGTCTTTAACTGGCTCCTTCAGTTTGAACAAACTAGAATCCATATCTTGTTTCTCCTTCACTTTCAAAACTAGGGAAGATTCGGAGCTACTCTAAAGCCAAACATTCCCTTCGGCCGAATCAACCAACCTAACACCCAATCTATCCAAATGATGAACTTTTCGAGCTAAATTTTTCTTATCGTTCTTCACATGAGCAACACTGTCCATACACAATCTACTAAGGGAGTTTTCCACTACATTACCCTTACCCGGATGGTACAACACACTCATGTCAAAATCTTTCAACAATTCTAACCACCTTTCTGACGGAGATTCAACTCTCTCTGGATAAACACATACTGAAAACTTTTTTGATCCATGAACATATCAACATGCACCATATACAAATAATATCTCCAAATTTTCAAAGAAAACACAATAGCAGCTAATTCAAGATCATGGGTTGGGTAATTCTTTTCACGAGGCTTAAGTTGCCTAGAGGCATAGCCTATGACCTTACCACTCAGCATGAGAACAGAATCCAAATAAACTCTAGAGGCATCACAATAAACCAGAAAACCATCAGTACCATTAGGTAATGCTAAAATGGGGGCTGAAGTGAGTCGAGTTTTCAACTCCTGAAAACTCTTCTCACAGTAATCTGACCACAGAAACTTAACTTTCCTTTGGGTCAATCTAGACATAGGAGATCTATGGATGAGAAACCCTCAATAAAATATCTGTAATAACCAGATAGACCTAAGAAACTCCTAATGTCTGATAGAGAGATAGGTCTAGGACAATTCTTATGACTTCTATCTTTTGGAGATCAACTCTAATACCCTCACTAGAAACAATATGACCAAGGAAAGCTATTGACCTTAGCCAAAATTTTCACTTTCTAAATTTGGTGAACAATGGTGATCCCTAAGAGTCTGTAACACAATTCTAAGATGGTCTGCATGATCATCCTTACTACAAGAGTAGACAAGGATGTCTTCTATAAAGACTATGATAAACATGTCCAGATACTGTTTGAACACTCTATTCATCAAGTCTATGAAGACTGCTAGGGCATTGGATAGTTTGAAGGACATGACTAGAAACTCAAAATGACCATAACGGGTTCTGAAAACTGTCTTAGGAATATCACATTCCCTTACTTTAAGCGATGATAGCCAAATCTAAGGTCTATATTTGACAAATGACTTGCACCTTGGAGTTGATCAAATAATTCATCAATTCTAAGAAGAGGATATTTGTTTTTGACTGTGACTTTATTCAGTTGACGATAGTCAATGCACATACGCAAAGAAGCATCTTTCTTTTGCATGAATAGGATGAGAGCGCCCCATGAGAAATGCTAGGCCTTATAAACCTTTATCTAAAAGATCTTTGAGTTATTATTTCAACTCCTTAAGATCAGCGGGAGCCATATGATATGGAGGGATATAAATAGGCTGAGTATTAGGAAGAAGGTCAATACCAAATTCTATCTCTCTATCGAGAGGTTTCCCTGGGAGATCTTCTGGAAAAACTTTAGGAAACTCATTGACCACTCGAACGGACTGAATTGTTGAAGTCTCAGACTTTGTGTCTTTGACTCAAAATAGGTGGTAAATTCAAACTTTGGATATCAACTTTATGGCCTTAAGATAAGATATGAAATGACTCTTGGGAGACACTGAATTACTTGACCAGTCAAAGATTGGCTTATCTGGGAACTGAAACTTCACCACTCGGGTGCGAATATCTATGGTTGCATAACAACATAACAAGAATGGAGCCAATCCATACCAAAAATAAGATCAAAATCAACTATATCTAACTCTATTAAGTCTGCTAACATGACCTTATGAATAACAATGATAGGACACTTTTCATAAATCTACTTAGCAACAGCTGACTCACTTACTAGGGTAGAAACCAAGAAAGGCTTAGGAATCTTTTCAGAACTTACCTTAAAATTCACTGCAACTAATGGGGTCACATAAGAGAAACTCGACCTAGTGTCTAACAACACATAAATATCAAGATGAAAGACACAAAGCATACCAGTAACAACATCTGGGGAAAACTCTTACTCCTGGCGGGCTGGCAACACATAGAACCGATTCTGGCACTGATCACCACTGGTACTGGATGAAGCGCCTTGAGGGGGGCTGGGCTAACTAGAGGATCTTGTACACTAGTAGCCTGAGTCTGGGGGCGGACATCCTTATTTTCCTTTCTAGCATATAGGCACTCTTTAATTCAGTGGCCCATTTGGCCATAACCATAATAACCTTTCTGACCCCACAAATATTCACCCGCATGATTCTTACCATACTTAGCATATAGGGGATGATTGGGCTTCTCACTCACACTATTCTGAGATCTGGACATAGACGACCTACCCCACTACTCCTATTTGTTATTGGGTGCAAGAGCACTAGCTGATGAAGGTGCGGGCATAGATGACCAATTCTGAAACTGCGAACAATTTCCTCCTCCAGACCTATTTTGACTATAATCAAATTGCCCAGTCCAAGCCTTATGATTTCCCCTCTGTCTACCCGTCAACTTCTCTTCTTTTATCTGTTGGGCATGAATTATCAACCTAGAAAGATCCATTTCCCCAATAAGCATAGAAGTCCTACACTCCTTAACTACCAACCCAGACACACCGGTCATAAACTTACTTATTCTTGACCTAGGTTCAGTCATCTGATCAGGGGCATACTTAGACAACTGGTTAAACTTGAGGCAATAATCCTGTACTAAAATTGAGCCCTGCCTGAGGTTTATAAAATCTTCTATCTTGGCTTCCCTCATCTCACGTGGGAAGATATTATCTAGAAATGCATCCTAAAACACCTTCCATGACATGGGAACTGCATTCTCCCCTCTATTTTTCTTCTACATCATTACCTAATCATAAGCAACGTCCTTCAGCTATAGGATGCCAACTCTACACTCCCCTCTTTAGAAATATACATAATCTGGGTGATCTTCTTCACCTCATCTAGATAAAATTGTGGGTCCTCAACTGCCTTTGACCTAAAGAATTTTGGCGGGTTTATTCAAATAAAATCTCAAATTCTGGATGTGGCTAAGTCCTCACTTTGCTGAAGTAAAACTGTAGCCTGATAATTGCCCTGAACATTAGCTATCACAGCTTGGACTAGCGACTAAAAGGCAACCCAAAACTCTGCATTAGACACATTCTCATTCAAAGGATCTGCGGGCTGAGGTGGCTGGTTATCATTTCTGCATGCGTTAGCTCGATGAGGAGGCATTTATTGTTATGTAAAAGAATGAGTTAGAAGCAGATAGATACACTGAATGTATGATAGATCATGAAAGAAGAGATTTCTAAAATACGTCATAGCCTCTTGCTCATAGATGTGGCATGCTTCCCACCGATGATCAAGATTCTACGTAACATAGCTTGTCTGACTTACTAGGACTCTCTAAAACTTTTGGCTCTGATACCAAGTTCGTAACACTCTGAAATCTAATTCCTGGGATGCTACACGGTGCTCCAAACTATAAGTAGTCCTGAGCTAACCCTGACTGCCTTTTACTAAATCTGAATCTCAAAATAGGGGGATATGAATATAAAATCATAATAAATACGAAAAAAATATCTAAATTATTTGAGTATATCTAAAAATTCTAATCTCATCAATCTAACAAGGAAAATACTGAAAATCTGAATACTACAACTAAAATCTAAAATTAAATCTAGTGGTCTGACAAGCCTCTATTGACTAAATTTAGAGAGTCACTGGGATAGGTCCCAGCTGACTTAAACTATCGGAAATGAATACTGAATTATCTACTAATAAATTGGAAATCTGAATAGCAAAGTCCCTGAACTATGAGGACTCACCAATTGCAGAGATGTAGATGAGATGCTCAAAAATCACTCCCGCTGCTGATACTAAGCACCTGAACCTACATTATGAAACAATGTAGGACATAGACGTATATGTGGATTAGTACTTTGGTAATGTACTGAGGATATGGGGATTAATAGAATAAGTAAGCAATATCATCACAATTTATAAAATCATGCATGCTAAAGGTAAATGACTCTCACAAAGGCTGGAGAAGTCTAAAAACTGAAGATCATAAATCATGAACAATAAAACATATAGTATAAATTTTGTGAGCCTTTACACTTAGTTCTGAAATGAATATTCTGTTCTTATTCTAAAATTATACAGGCTAGTGAAATCTGTAAATCTGTATCTGAAGGCTTATGTAAAGAAATATTTCAAACTTAAGAACTTTAAAGCTGTAGAGAAAATACTTTAAGGGTTTAGAAATCTAAAATCTTATTCTGCATGAGAGATTCTTCTAACCGACATAAACTATGTGAGCATTCGTGGAGTCCAACGTTCTTGTCCCCCTTAAGAGGAATCTTCACGTTGGGGAGAGGAGTCATACTCTTGCCAGGGAGTATTACCTATATAAGTGATTACATATCTATCATCCACGTTAAAGTGGGAACATTCTAAATCCTACATTGGCACATAGTTTTGGCATATGGAACCGTAGTAACGTACCCATCTCGATGCTAAATACTACTCCCATTAAATCTATGTACTCATTCTGATAGAAATTCACTTCTAAAATAGTATAGTGGTTTATAATGAAAATCAACTGTATATCTGTAAAGCTAAATCTGTAATCTGAATCTGTAAAGTGGATTTCATATTTATTCTTGAGACCAAAAGGTCAAATCTTTATCAATAATCTGAAAAGAGTCTAGTCATAAAGTGCTCATAGCACAATCAACCTTGAAATAACTATATATAATTATGGCTTAATGACCCATGCATCAAACTCATGTTAAAACATCATAATATTCATGCTTGGTAATGTAAACATGTATAAATAAACTTAAAATCTGGAAATTTCTGCAATATGCATGAAAATATGAACATAGACATGCAATTCAACTTCTAAATCCCTTAAAATTTCATAATCTCATAAATAGCCATATTGGATGTAAACCCTAACTTTAATTTCATGGGAAATCACATAAAATTTAGTAAATTTGTAATTAAAATAAGTTTTGGGCACAAGGATGAAAGGATTATCCTTGTTGAAAAGCCCCACATACCTCAATTGATGAACTAGATGCTAAGGCTTGAATCTTGGAAACCTATTGATTCTTTCAAAGTTGAATTTATTTGAAGTTCTTGAGTTGGGAATCCTTAATCTTGAATTGCCTAGGAGAATTAATGGGGGAATCGGATTTCTTGGAGAGTAAGCTTTGATGATCTAGGGTTTTGTTTAAGAGTATTTTGGTGAAAAGTGGGTATAATATGCTTAGGATAGGTTAAATGACCTGTTATTCACGACTTGGGGTTAGAGAAAGGACCAAAGAGCCCTTTTTAAAATTTTATTCGAACTGGGAAAATTTCCCAAAATTGGCCTACGGTGCGACGCACTATTTTCGCGGTGGCCTACTAAAAACTGCCAACTGGGACCTGAAAAATCACCACAATGCGGAGCTATCATGGTACACTTCTGAATTGCCATATTGGCCACCTCCACGATGCGTTATTATCGCGGATGCTCACTAGAAAGTGACAATTGGGATATTGGACCTCTTCATGATGCAGTACGATCGCGGGGTCTCACTAGAATTTGACAATCGTGATTTTACACTTCTCCGCGATGCGTTACTGGCCCAAATCACGCTGTTTTATGACTGGAACTTAAAATCACCATAACTTCTCATGCAGTTATAGGATAACGGTGAATCTTATATCGTTGGAAAGCTAATTTAAATTCCTACACATTGGAGGGCCTAAATCAGGATAATTTGATATGCTTGAAAAGTCATTCTCTCTTGAAGCCAATGCTTGACATTCTCAACGATAAATTAAACTAGAAAGAGTATGGAGTGTTACAATTTTTGTCACAACACGAGCCGGGACCCTGGATGCAATGGGCATCCTGAACTACAAAGGCCCGAGAAACCCCTGTCTCTGCCCAACCCACTAGTGATATTGTCCGCTCTGGGTCCTGGCCTGGACGACTTTAAAATGAATCATTAGCAAGTAAGGCTTGCTTACTTATATACCCAGCATCCCTCCTATGTTTTGCCGATGTGGGACTCCTTATCCTAAGTTGGGGCGTTACGTACACCCCTTTATGGACTCAGCGTCCTCGCTGAGGTTTTTCCCACCGAATGGGATTTGCCTCCTTATCGGGATTTTCCTATACTCAGTTTAAACTCCTACCCACATTGATAGGGCTAACACAGGAGCGACTCTGATAGCATTCTATCACTACCCAAGCTGGGGCCTTAGCTGTGATGGGCATCCCGAACCACGAAGGCCCGAGAGACCCCTGTCTCTGCCCAACTCACTAGTGATTTTTTCTGCTTTGGGCCCAGGCCACACGACCTTAAAACGCGTCACTAGGGAGTAAGGCTTGATTACTTGTATACCCAGAATCCCTCATGTGTTTTTCCAATGTGGTATTCCTTATTCTAAGTTGGGATGTTACACTATTCTTGCCACTATCAGTACCAGAAGTGGTTCTTAGGAGCAGGAGCCGAAGAAGTGGCGATTGGGACTTTATTAGGTCTAACAAAAACCCTGGATAAAGTACAATATTGTTGCATATGACTAAGTTGACCACAATTATAACATTGATATATCCACTGTAAACTATCTACAAAAATGAGATTGGGCACCCTGTTCCTTAGGACTACTGCTAGCCTGGAAACAATGATCACGTGAAGGATTAGGATAAGGAGCACTAGCTTTCGAATAAGAATTACCTCAATTCTTCTTCTTAGTCCACTGCCTACCATATTTATCATTGTTCTGCTGATTTGCACCCTGCTTTGAATATCTAAATGTTTTGTTCTGGCTTTCCCCCATTTCTACTTGCTTCTTCTTTTCATCCTCCACCTGTTGTATATAAACCATTAAACTCAAAATATCAATGTCATTATTCAACATGGACGCCTTACACTCTAACACCAAATAACGGGACAACCAAAAGCAAACTTTATTATTCTGGACCTCATATTAGACACCAATTCTAATGCATAATAGTCCAACTGCTAAAATTTTAGGGCATATTCCTTAATACTCATCTTACACTGCTTCAAGTTAACAAACTCTTCTGCCTTATCTTTCCTCAACTCCTAAGGAAAGAAGTGATTAGAAAAACACCAAAAAATTCATCCCACATCACTAGCTTAGCATCATCACCCCTCATTCCTTCCCAATCCTCATACCACGGGTAATTCACATATTTCAACTGATAAGCAAAAATCTCCACATCTTACGAATCAATAGAACACATCACCCTAAAGATCTTTTTCATCTCACCAACAAACCCTTGAGGATCCCCCTCAACCCTAGAGCCTGTAATGGTTGGAGGATTCAACCTCATAAATTATCCAACCCAATTAACCTCAGATGAATTAGACACAAAATCAATATGATCAGGCCGACAATACTAAGATGCCACCATCTGAGCAAGCACATAAATAGACTGACAAAACTCTACATTAGAGATATCTCCCTGAGGTGACTGAGCATAAGTATCACCAGCCTAGAAATCTCAAAGAGGACTAGTAGGGATCGCTAAAATCCCATGTCGAGAGGTATAGTCAAGAGTAGGGACCCTAGAACGGGTCTGCACTCCATAGACGGGGTGAGTCCCTTCCATATTTTCCTTTGGTAGAACAAAGTTTCTAGAAGAGTTTCTATGACCGTCAGATCTTCGGGGAGACATGATCTAAAATGCGAGTAAGCTAGGAGTTAGAGAACTTTCATAGCAACTAGACTCTATAGCCTAAAATAAAACACAATAAAGGAAAATATTCCTAAATATCTTGTGGCCTCTCCTTTATAAGTGTGGCATGCTACACACCTATAAAAGGGACTCTAGACGATATGGTTTTGTGGACACCCAACGACCTTGAACTGTACTCTTAAACCAAGCTTGTCACAACTTGAACCCAGGCCTAGCCGTGATGGGTAATCTCAAGCCCACCTTTGACCGAAGACAACCCCCTTAACCTTACCTCAAGATAACATAAATGTAAATAATAGAAACCAAACAATTAATGATAAGAAGGATAGATAGTCAAATGAAATTTCTAAGATTTAAGACAATCAACCAATCCCCACAACTTGTCCATAAAAGCCTCTAAATACAAAACTAAGTCGGGACATACCCCCGACTATGACCAAAAAGAATCTAAAGTACTAATATGACAAGGAAGATAGTAAAATAACTAGTCCTTTTAAAAGACAGAGACTCACCACTTCACAACAGCTCAACAAAAATACTCAATTACCTAACGCTGCACAAAAGCAAACACTTCATAACAGCTCAACAAAAGTACTCAACTATCTAACGCTGCACAAAAGCAACAGAAAGTCCTTTAAACCTACATCAGGAAATAATACGACATTCGAGGACGGTCAGTAGGGAGAGAACTGGCATGTGACTCAGGGGATATGGATAAAATAATGCAAATACCAAAAATTTAGTTATAAACGATATGCACCACATTTATATACATATGTATAAGATGTCGGGATAGGGAAAAAGGTCATAAAAGGAAAATTTTAAAGTATTAACCTGAACTATGTAGCTTATTCCATCCTAAAGGCACCCATGGGATATATGGGTCTAGTTCTCCAGCTAGAAGGGCCCCAATGGATGCAATTCGTATAAACCCAAGAAAAAACAAGGAAAGGCTAAAGACACGCAACCCTCCCAAAATATATATAAAGTATGCACCAAGTACACGATCGCATGGATCCCCTACACTGACAAATGCGGTTTCCAGTGTTGAACCCCCTGGGACCTACACCTTCACGGTAAGCTACACAATTTTCTTTAAGCCCAAATTAAAAAATTTCACATAAACCAACCAGTAACGTAGGAGTATTTTATGAAGGCATTTACCAACTTGGTATTTTCATAGCAATATTCTATCAAGCTAATTCAATTATGCCAAATCAGTTCATATAACCAAATTGACTCCCAAGTTCCATTTAAAACCAAGCCACGGCCACCAAGGCCATCCAAATACATTGTTATACATTTATCTTTTAACGGAATGCAATACATTCAAAAATAAGTTAAACCATGCAAATATCCTTATTCAGAATAAAGTTTACAAAGTAGGTTGAGGTTAATTCCATTCCAAGCAAATAATTCACCAATTTGGTGAAACTTGATGACGTCCAAACTACACCTCCTTTTAGAAGATGATATGGTTGTTGTCAAAATATAGTAACCTACTAGAGATTGGGGTTGAATCCCAAGAGAACACTTGAAATTGTGGATCTCAACAATTGTAGTCAATAGGTAGAACAAGAAAAGTAAATGGGGGGTTTGTGTAGTAATATTGAGCAAGTAACTATACCCACTTTGGTTGTAATTAGTCGTAGGTGAACAGTAGAATTGTTTTCTACATGGCTTCTCAACTCTATAGGATTATCATGCTTTGTTGAGCCAACCCGATACTTTGCATGTAGGATCGATAAATTATACATCTTCTGGAGTCTTTTGGACGAGCAAAAGGATTTCACCCTTTACCTTTTGAGTCTCAGGAGGTCGCGTTACTAACCCTTATCTTGATCCCAGTTAACTATTACCTTTTGAGTCTTTAGTTATTAGATAAAATCTAATTGTCTTACTTAGATAAACCCTAGAAGCGTGGATCGACAATTAAACTCCAAATTACTATTGTACTTATCTTCTTCTAGTCACTACTCTACTTTTTGAGTAAGCAACAATATCTAGGCGGTATCTAACATGTTCACCCTTTAAGAAAACTATTATAATGAAGATAATGCAATGCATGCATAGGTATCAATTCAGAACAACAAAAGCACTTCCTCTGCTTCATTAATTTGCCAGGTTTCAACAAGCCTAGATATAGGTTCTAGCCGCTCATGCTTGTGAAGAAATCAATATTATTCATAATCAAAAACATAGATGAAATCACAATGATAAGAAGTAATAAAACCCACAATCGTAACTGAATTAATCAACTGACATCAATACAAGAGAATTAATCAAGTGAATTAAATACTGGTTTTGAAGGAATAATAAGAATCTATTGGTTTTCAACCAAAAAAATTGAATCTTGGAATCTAAATATGTTTGTAAGTATCGAAAATAGGAAACTCCTACTAAAAACACATAAAGGGAATTTATAGTACACGAGGAAACCCTAAAACCAATTCCTGAACAAATAGGAGAAAATGGGGTCGATGGCTACATATGGTCTGTGCGTGTGCTCTAACCCTTGGCACAAGTAGCGGATAAAAAATTCTGCAAGTTCAGCTCTCGGGATTTTAGACTTCTGGCACTTTCTTTGCCTACTTGCGGTCCGTAGGTCATACTTGTGGTCCACATGTTGACTTGGTATCGGGAGACATCTTTTCAAATCTTCTTGGATTCTCGAATATGCTTTGATCATGACCAAGCTAAAAAGTGTCCGAAATATCCATAATTGCTCTAAAAAGCAGCCAAAAACACCATTTTATGAACTAATCATCTTAAAAATGATTCCTACAAAACATACCCAAAATGCATTATATCTAACAAATAACCTCAAAAATTTGCATATTTTTCTTGTTTTAAGCATCGAAAGTACTATATTTATATTGAACACCAACAACCTCAACTTAGAATGTTTGCATGTACTCAGGCAATAAAACACAACAAAAATAAAAATGATGCTTAACTAGGAGAATCTAAGCTATTCAAGGCAGTCAGTCAATTCTTAAAGCTCAGAACATAACACCTCCTTCTATCTCACTTTTCAAAACTAATTATGTATGAACATAAAGCACAACAATGTGACACAATGGGATCAAGGTATGTCAATTACATCAGCAATAAACAACCACTCATATATACAAGTTACACTACCCGAAAGAAACAAATAGCTAGCAATACTACTCAAGTGCCCTTACAACAAGGATGTCCCACTCACTCATATGAAATAATGCAAGTCAGTGTAGGGACAGTCAAGAGATACTCACACTTAGAAGAGAAGTTCCAATCAATGCATGCCAAATACCATAGACTTGTCCTTATTTTCTTTACCTTAGCATTCAAATAGTCAAGTTAGGATCACAATAGGACTTTTCTCAACTTGTAATGTAGGTTTGGGGTTGGTGTAGTACATATAGACATATCAATTAACTAACCCTCCTTGGTACTACAGTAACCTTGGGGTCTCACCAACTAGCTAATTTTTTTTATTCCAACCTTATTTCTCCCTTTTTATTCTTTATTGCACATTCAAGTTGGGTGTGGTCTTTTATTCTATCTTTTTCTCTTTTCATATTTTTTCTTTAATTTTCTATCACACTCAGCCCTACTAACTTTTTTCTCTTATTTTACCCTTCTTCATACCTATTTTACACTATGTACCCCTATGATAGCCACCCTCAACTTAGGCATTTTGCCTAAATTGAGGTGCACATGTCCAAGAAGGTCTAGGGCCAAAATAGGTTCATTGTAATATAAATGGGAAAGTGAATGGTGAAACAAGTAAAATAGGCATATAAGGCTCAAAACAGGGATAAAGGGATATCATTTACACATGGAAGGTCATTTAGACTAAAAGTGGACTAAAATAAAAATGACCTATGATCTTTTTCTAACTAACTTTCCTTCAACCTAGGCAAGACTAACTAGGAAAGTTCTGAATTCAACGCACAAAGGGAACTAGGTAGTATCTAATGCACACATAGCACAGAGTCAATATTACCAATGACTACCTATCCGATTCATGCAATTGTTAGTAAGTAATTATCATGTTCCTAATTCTAATGTCATAACAAGATCCACAATGTTCACACATATATACATTCACACAATTCTAAAATATAAGAATTTGAAGAAGTGTCAAAAATTAATTAAAACATGACTACTGCCCTAAATACTTAAAAATCTCCTAATTACATAAAAACAAAACATAATACAAAATAAAACACAATATGGCATAAAATTGTCCTAGATATTTCAGTTCTACAACCATACCATGACCGATAGGAAAAGAAGTACAACAATAAAAACCTGTGGTGGCATGGTACACCCACCCCAACTAAAAATTGTGCACTATCCTCAATGTGCTAAAACAAAATAGAAGGTAGTGAGAACATACCTAGAATGCACTAAACATTCAAATCATAAGCATCCCCAGATGGGGGCATATCTACTGGTGGAGGCGGTGGTGATGGCTGTGCACTACAAATGCACTTCTTTTCCTATCAACAAATGTAGTCTCCAATGAATTATGTCTGACCTTTTTAATGGCCTAGTCATATGAAAAATCAGGATCCTGTAAGACGCCTATGTGAACCCTCTTGGACCCTACTACTAGGACCTTTGCATTACCTTCCACAAAGAAATCAAATTATCTTGATATATGAAAAGGTGATATATGGACCCAGGAGGTATAATTGAGGGAGTGGCTTCTATATGAATCTCTATGAGACAGAGTAAATCTACTCATAATATATCAAACTCCTCTTATCTAGGCTAGATTTGATGTATTTGTCTCTATGAAGGCTATAACCTATCTCCAAACTCATCAAGACATGCCTAGAAATTAATATATATCGCAAACAATGTAGATCATAGTACGACCTCCCATTGATCCTCTTCCTACTCAACTCTAGTCTTAACCACTTATCTCATCTAATCATAGAAGGTAGCCATCTCGGTCTCAATAACCCTCAACCTAGCATCAGTGTCTCTCTAGTTGTCCACTAAGCTCTATAAAATCTCGCTAGATATAGTAATTATACCTGAAGTAGGAGCTCTAGTGGATGGGCGAGTAGGCTCTAAAGCTATACCAATCAGCTCTGAGGTTGAAGTAGGGGCTTAATAAGAAGTATCTAGTGTCCCCTCACCCTACGTACTAGAGTTTGGAGTCTCTATTTACTTCTTGATCTGAATTTCAATACTAACTTCTACGTCACCTTGATGTGCCTCATTAGGCTTTGTGGAAATTATTGGGCCCTTAATCTGGGCCCGTGGTACTACTGCCTGCCCTCTCGATCTCTTGGAAAGGCTTGTACATACCAGATCCTTTATAGTCTTTTTTTGTGCAATCACCGTTGCAAGTATCCTCTCGTCTACACTTAGTATCTTAGGTACATCGACCTCACCACACAACCTCTGAATCACGTCAGGGAAAGACAGATTAGTCAACTCCCCAAATGCTCTGTTATGCAACTCATACCTGAGAATGGCAACAAAATCAACAACATATCCGACCACTATACAAGCAACCAATATTTCTCCCTCCCACATCAATATATTATTCAAAGTAGTGGGTATCGATTGGTATCTAATTAGAAACCACCAAAACTTAGCCTCAAATATAAATAGGCCCTTCTTGATAACACCATGACCCTAAATCCATGGGTTTGTATCACCCAAAGTTGAAATATAATTGGCTATCCACTTATCTATCTCAACCCTATCTCATCGGTACTCAGCCTTCCATATAAAATATCAATCATTGTGACCCTTATTCTGTGGTCATACTCAATTGTAGATGCAGGAGTAATGTAATCTAGGATGAAGATAACTCTGTAGATAGTCTTTATCGAAATGTCAACTCTGACCCCTCTAACTAGTGTATGCTCAAGCTGTGGCTGCCTCAAAAATCTCACCAGGCCTGGATTTCTGCGCATAGGAAGGACTATGGTAGCTCTATAGGATGTATAAAATTCTTATACCATAGTCGAACTATAATAATCAAGTGGCCTAGTCATCCATTCTAGATAATATCTATCAAATATCGTCGGTAACTGTGGTACTCGATCTAGCCATAATAGGTCAGTCTGGAGGTCCTTATAAATACACCTCATAGGCTTGCCTGCCTCCTAGATACGACAGTCAATAGTAAATATCTCCTGCATCCCTTCCATACACCACCTCAAAGGTATCTCCTTGAGAGATATATCTAAGGAATATGTAGGTGCAGGACTCTCTTTCTATTGTACTGATACATCATGGGTAGCCTACTTTGTACCCTCTTTAGACTGGGTACATCTATTTATTATACATGAGTAGTGGTACCCTTATCATACCGAGGTACTGTTGATGGCTCCTCTTACTCTACCTCTTCAGATAAATATTGGGACCCTTTCTCATATTAGTGGTCCTGAGTAGCAATTTGTGGAGTAGACTCAAAATCTATCTCCTCATCTTTATCATCACTATTAGGTGGAAGAGTGTATGGAGGTGACATCCTTGCTAACGTTATCCATAGTCGGGCTACAGCTGTTTGAGTAGCCTAGTGCATCTGTCCTCTCATAACTCTTTATGTCACCCCTACTATAATATCTCTACGTCGCTGCCTCAGGTACTCCTCCACAGAATCACTAGGCTTGGTAGACTCTGCCCGTCTCCTCAAGGTGTTGTCCTTCATCTTCTTCATATCTTTAGGTGCCATATTTACTTGAAAACCAGTTGTTAATTTCCAACAAAAATGAGGGATAGAAAATGTCTAAGAAAAACTCAAAATTTAAATTTTCCCCAATTTTCACACCCCTATAACCTATTTGAAATCCCAACAAGTCTAATGTGCACTCATCTATCATAAATCAAAAATTTCAAAGAAAAAAACATGCTCAACTAGTGGTATTACTTTTATTCATTAAAGTTCAACTTTCAGTTGGGGCCTAGCTTTAGATTTTACTTCAAAACAAGGCCCTACATTAAGATTTTAGGCTATTTCAAGGCTCCTGCATACAAGCATGATAGATTCTATATATTTTGCAATGGAATACACATATCAACTTGTTTAAACAATAAATAGATCAATATATAACCATTAGGAGCTGAGAAAGTTACCTCTTTTATGAAAACTGGAAGTGAATAATGAAGAAATCAAGAAAAACCAAAGTTGAAACTTGTTTTTATCATGTTGGGATAAGATGGTATCTTAAATAAGTTTCAATTTAGCTTTCACTTAAGTGTGGGCTTAGTTTGTGTTTTAAGAGGAAAGTTTGAATTCTAAGAGAAAAGTGTAGTTTTGAGGATTTGAATAAGATAGAATGAGGTTAAGGTTGTTTAAATCTAGGTGGAGGGCTATTTTAGGTCATATATATGATAAGTTAGAGATTTGGAGACAGACCCTTGAGTCTAAAGGATTTTGGTTGAGCAGGACCAAGATGGAGTACTGGGAGTGTAACTTTAGTGATGTGTCGTAGGAGACCGACGTGGTTGTGAAGTTGAACTCTTAGGTTGTTTAGAAGAGGGAGAGTTTCAAGTATCTAAGGTCTATAATTCAGGCCAATGGTGAGATTTATGAGGATGTCATGCATCGTATTGAGGTAGGGTGGTTGAAATAGAGGCTTGCTTCGAGAGTTTTATGTGATAAGAAAGTGCCCTCAAAGATTAAAGGTAAGTTCTACAGAGTGGCAGTCCAACTAACTATGTTGTATGGTGTAGAATATTGGCCAGTTAAGAAATCCCACATCCAAAAGTTAAAGATGGTGGAGATAATGATGTTGCGATGGATGTATGGTCAGAACAGAAAGGATAGAGTGAGGAATGAGATTATTCAGGATAAGATGAGAGTGGCTTCAGTGGAGGACAAGATCCGAGAAGTAAGGTTACACTGGTTCAGGCACATGATGAGGAGGGGTTTTGATGCGCCAGTGTAGAGGTGTGAGATACTGGCTATGGATGATTTTAAGTAGGGGAGAGATAAGCTGAAGAAATATTGGAGAGAGGTGATTAGACATGATATGAAGTAGTTACAGCTTACGGAGGACATAACCCTTGATAGAAAGGTATGGAGGATGCGGATTAGGGTAAAGGGTTAGGGGTGGGAGAGTGTCAGTAACAGCAGAGGAGTGTTCTGTATTTGTGTTTGAAGTTTCTTATTCGTAGGTGTTGAGTGTTGTCCATTGTTTCAGATTTAATGTTTTAGTATTATCTTATGGATAGCGTTGTTAGTTTATTTTGTATACTGTATAAGTTTATATGCATTTATGTTTTGTGTTTTTTATATTGTTATTAGTTCTGATCTGGGGGTCTATCGAAAATAGCCTCTCTACTTCACCTGAGGTACTGGTATGGACTACGTATACTTTACCCTCCCCAGACCCCACTAGGTGGGAATACACTGGGTATGTTGTTGTTGTATATATGTGTTGGTGGGCCTAAAATTTAAATTAAAAATTGGTCTCACAAAAGACCAACTGGGCACAGGTGCCACCTGCGGCTTGCAGGTGCTGGGCGCATGTGCTGAGCCAAAAATTTTGGCCCACTTTCCTGCAATCCATACTTGGCATTTCGATATTTTTCCATATACTTATGGTTTTATAACCTAATTTTGAGGTCTCAAAAGTAAAATTAGATGCCAAAGTCCATAACTTTCCAATTTTCATCCTCAAAATTTCAACTTTTCTGCTTATTACTTAACTTACCGTGTGGGGCTTGTGACCGTGATTGGTTGATCACACAGCTCCCTTACCTGGAAATTGATGAATGTAGCAATTTTTTACCATATTCTAGGTAAGTCCAAGTGCAAAAAACTACAAAAAAAGAAAAAAAAAACATAAACACTAACAATAGTGGGTTGACTCCCACTAAGTGCTTGATTTAATATTGCAGAACGATGTGGTATGTTGTTTACTCATACTTCACCAACAAGGCCATAGGTTGCCTTACATGTAGTGCTTTATTTAATGGTATGACACGATGCAGCTATCTTGACTACTCAGAACTCATTAAGATACCCATAGGAGTATCCTTCAGGGTCATCAATTCAATCAATCACCAAGACTATCCTTATGTCGAGTGGTTGTTTCATTGACTTTTGAATGTTGAATGTAGCCTCCTTACCATTGACTTAGAATTTTAGCTCACCTTTCTCCATGTCGCTCTGCATGTGGCTATAAATTATCTTCCCAATATAATGGGCATCTTGATATGAACCTTATAGTCCAGGATGATGAATTTAACCAAAAATATGAAGTTATCCACCCTCTCAATCACATCAAAAGAATTCCCACATAAATTTTCATTGTGCTGTCAGCCATCAACAGTCGCATCAAATCGGTTCATAAGAGTTTAAGCCCAATTGCTTGAATACAACCAGTGGCATAAAAGTAATGCTGGCCCCTAAGTGACACAAGTCTCTGGAAAATTGGGATGACCCTATAGTGCATAATATAGTGAATGCTTCGGTATCATCCTTTTTTTACACCAAAGACCTAGTCGTGGCTACACTGCAGTGATGCACACCATAAACATCCTCAAATATTACTCTTTTCTTCTTTGTGACCAATTGTTTCATGAACCTGGCGTATCCAACCATCTACTCTAATGCCTCAAGAAGAGGTATTTTCAAGCTCAATTCTTCAGTATCTCAATGAATTGCTTGAACTTATCTTTCTCTTTCTTTTGCTTCAATCTCTGGGGAAAAGGTAAGGGTGGTCTAAGCATTAGTCTGATTTCTAGCTCAATGACCAAACCCTTACCTTTGTCTTCAGCAGTTTTACCTTTATCTTATGTTACCTTCTCAGACTCAACATCAGGTGTCTCATCATCAGCAACTTCTGTATCAGGTCGTAGGGGATCCATAGTAGTGAAACTATTTCTCATGTTAATAGCAAGTAAATAACCATCATTTTTTGGATTGTATATTGTGTTACCCAGAAAGGTACCTGGTGGCCTCTAGTTCAGAGTTACTTACATCTGCCCAAACTGGTGCTCCAACTACTGATAGCAGTGGCATGTGACTCAACCTTCTGGGTCAATCCTGAAATGTCGGCCTTAATCTCCATAAGGATAATCTCTTGATTTTCTTAACCCTTCACCAGCTTAGCCAGCATCTCTTCCATAATAGATTCTGCATCATGTATGTTGGGTAGAATGTACCTATCCCCTATTCTCTATAGTTATCCTTCTTCCTTCAGTCATTATCTCGCTCTTTGCTATGGTCCCTATATCTGTCATAGTAGATGAACTTGGTTCCCTTCCCTTTGGGCTCAGAAACTCACCAACTGATGATCCAAAAAATTTATTTCCTCCTTCAATTCTGACTCATAAGCTTTGGAATCCAACCTCTATGCTATTTTTGCAATTACTTTCTCAGAAGTTGCTGCTTTGCTAGTACCCCTAACATCAATTCTTAGCAATTCAATCTCTTATGCTACAGAGTCATTAGCTACTTTTTGGTCGTAGAAGTCACCAATAACATATGTGCCAGATCCCCTCTCAGCCTCCTGAGTTTACCACCCTCAATTAGTAAGCGAGATCTGATCTAACATCTCTGAAGCTATCTCCCAGCGTAGTCTTATAAAAGCTCCTCCAGATATGGTATCTTTCATGGCTCTAAAGATGATTCTCAAGGCTTAGTAGAATATCTATAATAAGCTCATCCCTAAAAACTGATGGATGGGCACCATACAACTTCTTCTTAAACCTGAACCATGCCTCGTACATAGATTCTGACTACAGCTGCCTGAAGTTATAGATCTCATCCTTAAGTAGCACCATCCTGGATAGAGTAAAGAACCTCTTCAATAATTATTTGTGCAACCCATTCCATGCAGTGATAGAGCCTCTTGGCAGTTTCCCTAACCATAAAGATAATTCTCCTCTAAGTGAGAATGGGAACAGCCTCAGACTGAGTGCTTCCTGATTCACTAGTGGATTTGTATAGGAACTGCAGATGCTAATGAAATTGGCAAGGTGCAAGTTTGCATCATCTATAGGTAGATCTGCAAACACACCCTTTTGATTTAGAAGTTTAATCATTGCACTCGTGATGTCAAACTTGATGCCTGGGGATAAAACAAGAGAAACTATGTCTACATTCTCTGCCAGCTCAACATATCATAAGTCTTCTTATTCATCATTTATATAAGGTTGCACATATTGATATGCTCAGATTACTTAAACATGGGTACCTCTAGTTTTGTTAGGGTTTCCACCGAGTGTTGCTCAGATTTCTGCTGCTTATCTCTACTTATTTAGCTTTACCTCCCTAGATACCCATTGAGCTTATTTTGTTGCTCTCTTCTCGGCTTCATCTTGAGCTAATCGATTACCAGTCTATTCTACTTAGATATCTTACTAGGTGTTTGTAGGATCCTCTCTGGATTTGAATTCAGTGGGAGTAAGGGATTGCCTCTACTCCGTGTGCTATCCATACACCGGTGTATGCCCAACGAAGAACAAAATGAAAAGAAAAACCCAAAAAATGCAACAACTTCAAATCATAAATCAACACAGTGTTCCCTAACAAGCACCAAAATTTTGATGATGTCCAAACTATATCCTCTCAGAAGATGATACGGTTGTTGTCAAAATTTAGTAATCCAACCAAATTTGGGGTCAAATCCCAAAGAAATACGTGGAATTGTAGATCTCAGCAGTTGTAGTCAATAGGCAGAACAAGAAAAGTAAATGGGGGCTTTTGTGAAGTAATCTTGAGCAAGTAACTATATCAACTTCGGTTGTAATCAGTCGTAGGTGAACACTAGGATTGTGTTCTCCCTGGCTTCTTCACTCCATAGGCTTATCATGATTTGTTGAACCAACCCAATAATTTGCATGTAGAATCAATAAGTTATGTACCTTCTGAAGTCTTTTGGACGAGCAAAAGGATTTAACCCTTTACCTTTTGAGTCTCAGAGTGTCGCTTTACTAACCCTTATCTTGATCCCAGTTAACTATTACCTTTTGATTCTCTAGTTATTAGATGAAATCGAACCATCTTAGTTATATAAACCCTAGAAGCGTGGATCGATAGTTAAACTCTAAATTACTATTTTCTTTATCTTTTCCTAGTCATTACTCCTATTTTGGAGTAAGCAGCAATATCTAGGCGGGATCCAAATGTGTACACCCATTAAGAAAACTATTATAATGAAGATAAAGAAATTCATGCATGGGTATTGATTTAGAAAAACAAAAGCACTTCCCCTACTTCGCCAATCCATTAGAGTTTTCCCAACCCTAGCTATGGGCTTTAGCCGCTTAGGCTTGTGAAGAAATCAATATCATTCATAAGTGAAAGCATAGATTAAATCACAATGATAAGAAGTTATAAAATCCACAACCGTAACTGAATTAATCACTAAAGTCAATACAAGATAATCCCTAGATCAAAATCTAATCTTAGAATCAAAATATGTTTGTTAGTATCAAAAGTGCATAACTCCTACTAAAAACACATAAAGGGTTTTTATAGTACCTGAGGAAACCCTAAAACCAAAGCTCGAACAAGATAGGAGAAAACAGAGTCGGTGGCCACTTGTTGTCTGTACCTGCACTCTGACCCTAGGTACCTGCGGTCCTAAACCTGGGCACAGGTAGCGGATGATAAAATCCTACAAGTTCAGCTCTCAGAATTTTGGACTTCTGGAACTTGCTTTGCCTAATTGCGGTCTGTAGGTCCTACTTGCTGTCCATATGTTGACTTTGTAAGTACTAAGAGTCATTTTTTTAGCTCTTCTTCAATTCTCGAACATGCTTTGATCATGATCAAGGCAAAAAGTGTTTCTCCATGGGGCGCTCCTATCCTATTCATATGAAAGATTTCAATTTTAGATTTTAGTTGCAGTATTCAGATTTTTAGTATTTGCATTATTAGACTGATGGGATTAGTATTTTCAGATATACTCAGATAATTCAGACAATTTTTTTGCATTTATTATGTTTTTATATTCATATCCCCCTCTTTTGAGATTCAGATTTAGTAGAACACAGCCAAGGTTAGCTCAGGACTACTTCTAGTTTGGAGCACCATGTGGCATCCCAGGAATTAGATTTTAGGGCGTTATAAATTGCCTTTATGAACTTACTAATTGATGGGAATATGAGGCTTCCCCAAATATTATTATCGGTATATTACAACTCTTCTCTCATGGTATTTATTATTTTCTTTATCTGGGTTCTACCTTATCTTATGTGAACCCTTATATGGCTGTACACTTTGGTTTTGTTCCTAAAAGTATTTTCGACCCTTTTTTTATGTCTACCCTGGTGGGTGATTCTATTGTTTCTAGAAAATCAATAGAAGTTTTGTAGTGTCCATCTTTCATAAGGAGATATTTGTGGTTTTGATAGAACTTGATATGGTGGATTTTGATGTAATCTTGGGGATAGATTGGATTTATTTACGGTAGGCTTCTCTGAATTATAGGACCCAAAAGGTCAGTTTCCATTTTCCTAATGAGTCGCTGATTATATGGGGTGGAGTTCCTTAGTACCCAAAGGGAGGTTTATTTCCTATCTTAAAGCTTAGAAAATGATTTCCAAAGAGTGTCTGTATCATCTAGTTTGGATTAAGGATTCTAATTCTGAGAGTCCCTCTCTGCAATCTGTCCCTGTGGTTGATGAATTTCCTAAAGTTTTTCCCAATGATCTTCCTGATATTCCGACTGATGAGAGATAGATTTTGTGATTGATCTTTTACCTGATACCCATCCTATTTCTATTTTACCTTATAGAATAGATCTGATTGAGCTAAAGGAGCTAACAGAGAAATTGAAGGATCTTCTTGATAAGGGTTTTATTCATCCTAGTGTTTCTCCGTGGGGTTCTCCTGCACTTTTATGTGAAAAAAGATTGGTCTCTTTGGATGTGCATAGACTATCGTTAGTTGAATCATGTTACAATGAAGAATAATTACCTTCACCCTAGGATTGATGATATTTTCGATTAGCTTCAGGGTGCTAAGTGTTTCTTTAAGGTTGATCTTTGTTCGGGTTATCATCAGCTAAAAATTAGGGAGGTTGATATTCCCAAGACTGCTTTCCAAACCCAAAATGGCTATTATGAGTTTTTGGTTGTCATTTGGGTTGGACAATGCTCCAGTTGCTTTCATGGATCTTATGTTTCTGGTTTTCAGCTAATTTTTTGATTTGTTTTTTAGAGTTTTTATTGACGATATCTTGGTGTACTCTAAAAGTAAGAAGGATCATGCCAGTCACTTCTTTATTATGTTACAACTCTTAAGGACCTGAGATTATATGCTAAATTTTCTAAATATGAATTTTGGTTAAGTGTTGTGACCTTTCTTGGGCATGTTGTTTCTAGTGAGGAGATCGAAGTAGATCCATAAAAGGTTGAGGCAGCTAAGAAATAGCCTAGACCTATGACTCCAATTGATATTAGGAGCTTCTTGGGCTTAGCTGGGTATTATAGGCTCTTTGTGGTGAGTTACTCATCTATTGTTTCTCCGCTGACAAGGTAGACGTTAAAAAAGATTAAGTTTTTATGGTCCGATGCTTGTGAAGGTAGTTTTGAGAAGTTTAAGGATAAGTTGACTTTTGTTCCAGTTTTGACCCTACTTGAGGGTATTAAGAGGTTTGTTATGTATTATGATGCATCTCGTGTGGGACTGGGTTGTATTTTGATGCATCATGGTAGGGTTTTAGCCTATGCTTCCAGGCAACTTAAGGTTCACGAGAGGAATTATTTGACACACGATCTAAAGTTGGTGGCAATGGTTTTTTCTTTAAAGATCTTGATCTATTATATATATGGGATGCATATGGACATTAATTCAGACCATAAGAGCTTACAGTATATGCTTACACAAAAAGAATTGAACCTCAAGCAGAGGCGATGGCTCGGCTACTAAAGGATTATGACATAAGTTTGCAATACCATCTAGGTAAGGCTAATATTGTTGTTGATGGTCTTAGTAGGTTATCTATGGGGACCCTATCTCATGTTGATGAGGATAAAAGAGGATTGATGAGGATATTCATAGGCTAGATAATTTTAGGAGTTTGTCTTTTGGACTTTGAGGACGGAGGGGTGATTGTTCAAAAAGTGGTTAATCATCTCTTTATGTTAAGATAAAGAAGAAGCTGGCTTTGGATCCCATACTTATATAGATTAAGGATGATGTGGGTCAGTAAAAGGTTATGGCTTTCGAGATTAGGAGAGATGGCATCTTGAGATATCAAGGAAGGTTGTGTGCTCCAAATGTTGATGGGCCGTGGGAAAAGATTATGACTAAATCTTATGAGTCCTAATATATTGTTCATCCATATTCAACCAAAATGCATCATGACTTAAATGAAATTTACTGGTGGAATAATATAAAGAGAGAAGTGGCAAATATTATAGCTAAGTGTATGGTTTATCAGTAGGTCAGGGTTGAACACTTAAGACCTAGTGGAATATCCTAATAGATAGAGTTGCCTATGTGGAAGTGGGAGATAATCAATATGAATTTCATTACGGGTCTTCCATGGTCTCGTAATCAGTATGATTCTATTTGGGTCATTGTGGATAGAATGAATAAATCTACTTACTTCTTGCCTGTGAGGACTAACTACTCAGGAGAGGATTATGATAAGTTGTTCATTTAAGAAACAATTAAGTTGCATAGGGCACCAATGTCCATTATTTAGATTGAGGTACGTAGTTCTCTTCTCACTTCTAACGTTCATTTCAGAGAGGTTTGGATATTCGGGTGAACCTTAGCATCGTTTTCCCCCTCAAATGAATAGACAAGAAAAGCATACTATTCATACTTTGAAGGATATGCTAAGGGCCTGTATGATTGAATTTAAGGGTAGTTGGGTTGACCATTTTTCTCTTATTGAGTTTGTTTGAAATAACACTTATCATTCTAGCATTCAGATAACCCTTTTTGAGGCTTTTTATAGTAGGAGGTGTAGGTATTATATTAGGCAGTTTGGGGTAGGTAAGACTAGATTATTTCGTCCTTATTTGGTTCACCAAGACATAGAGAAGGTGAAAGTTATTAGAGAAAGACTTAAGACTGTTCAAAGTCACAAAAAATCTTATGCGGATATGAGGCAAAGAGAGTTTGAGTTTGAGGTAAGTGATTGGGTGTTCTTAAAGGTTTCTCCTATGAAAGCAGTCATGAGGTTTGAGAATAAGGGGAAGCTTAATCCCTCTTACATTGGTCTGTATCAAATTTTAAGGAGAATTGGGAATTTCTCATATAAATTAGATTTGCCAATGAATTTGGCTTCTATTTATCTTGTCTTCTATGTGTGTATGTTGAAAAAACAAGTGGGTGATCCTTCTTTTATAGTGCTTATTGAGGAGGTTGTGTGTCGGATTTACTATCTTATGAGGAAGTTCTGATTGTTATTTTGGATAGTAAAGTTCGTAGATTGAAAACTAAGGATGTCTCTTCAGTAAAGATTCTTTGGACAAATTAAAAGGTGGAAGAAGCTACATGGGAAGCTGAAGAAGATATGAAAGCCAAGTATCCGTTCTTATTTCCTTGTTTGGATGAAAGTGCTAAAGGTATGAGTTTCATTTCCCTCTCGAATTTTTTATTTGATTCTAATGTATTCTTTCTATTATCGTGCTGAAAACTTCTAACTCATCATTAGGGACAAATGATCCTAGGGGGCATAATGTTAGACCCTGCAAAACTTTGACAATTTTATTTTTGACCCTCCCACATTCATAATGTCAATTTTTCACTTGAATTATGTTTAAGGGTGCTAAAAAAGTGTTTTGGTAAGGTTTTAGAATATTCCTAAAGGGTTTGTGGTCATTTTGGAACCCCGAGGTAGTGAGGGTTCACGATAGTGGTGTGCCACGGAGATTAGCCTCCGCAATAAGGGCATGGACCGGAGGCTACCCTCAACAATAGCGGTATGCCATGCTGCTATGTTAAATTCATCCAATTTTCTTTTATTCACTTGGGGTGAGGAACTTTTGGTCTTTTTACCCCTTGCATGACCTTATAATATAAAATGAACCTCTTTCCTTCAGTTTTCAATGATCAAAGTCCATTCTTCTCTTCTCTAACTCTCAAGTCAAGAATATTTAAGGTTTTTACAAGAAATTCATTCTTCTCTTCTCTAACTCTCAAGTCAAGAATATTTAAGGGTTTTACAAGAAATTCATCCTACAAGTTCTAAGTTTTGATTTCTCTTCAATTTCTTTAGTATTTCAGGCATGTTTCTCTTTCCCTAACTTGAGTTTTACATTATAGCATAAAATGATTGGATATTCATATGCTTTAAATTATGGTTTTGAAATTTGTTGTGGGATTTTGTTTGTAATTACTTGATGCATTTTTCCCATGTTTCAAATTGATGATTCATGGTTTAATTTATGGTTTTTGGGATTTAATTGGTGTATTATTTTAATGGATAGAATAGAGGACATGCCCCAAATTGGTGAACTTTTGGCTTGGAATTGTATTAACCTCAACACACTTTGTAAACTTGATTTTTAATATGGATATTTGCACGGTTTAAATTATTTTTGAACCCATTGCATTGCATTAAAGGATAAATGGATAACAATGAATCTGATGGCCTTGGTGGACATGGCTTGGATTTTAAATGGAACTTGAGAGTCAACTTGGTTATATGGACTGGTTTGGCATAGTTGAATTAGCTTGCAAGCATATTGGTATGACGATACCAAGTTGGTAAATGGCTTAATAAAAAACTCCAGGGTTACTTATTGGTTTGTGTGCAACTATTTTAATTTGGGCTTAGATAAAATTGTATAGCTCACCCTGAAGGTGTAGATCCCGGGGGGATAAACACTGGAAACCACATTTTTTGGTGTTGGGGGTTCATGTGGCCATGTTATTAATGCACACATTATATATATTTTAGGAGGGCTATAACTTGGTATCTTTAGATTTCCTTGGTTTTCCTCAGTTTGTGTAGCTAACACACACTGACCCTTCCAACAGGGGGAGCTGGACCTATATAGCCAATGGGTACCTATAGAACGGAGAGAGCTACATAGTTCAGGTTTATACTTTAACCTCTCGCGTTCATGACCCTTATCCCTATACCGACATCTTATAAATATGTATATAAATATGGTGCATATGGTTTATAACTGGATTTTTGGTATTTGCATTAATTTATCCATATCCCTTAAGTCACATTCCAGTACTTGCCCCACTAACTATCCCTGGATGCTGCATCATTTCATGATGTAGGTTTAGAGAACTTTTATATTGTCCTGTTCAGCATTAAGTGGTTGAGTACTTCTGTTGAGCTACTGTGAAGTGGTGATACTCTAATTTTTTGACCCGATTATTTCACTATTTTCCTTATCATCTTAGTACTTTGGATTTTTTTTTATCATAGTCGAGGGCATGTCCCGACTTAGTTTGGTATTCTTTGTTTAGTGAATTTTGTGGACTAGTTGTGGGGGTTGGTTAGTTGTCTTGAATCTTAGAAATTTCATTTGACTATCAATTCTTCTTCTTCTTATTTGGTTGGATTCCTTTGTTTACATTTATGTGTTCTTGAGGTAAGGCTAAGGGGGTTGTCTTCTGTAAGACACCACAATGATCTTAGCTCATTTCAGTCTTATGTTGCATACTAAAGGGGTTCAAGACTTACAAAATTTAGCTAAGTGTTAAGACTTATTTTTATTTTGGCCTCTCAACTTAGATGAATTTTATTTCGACTATCTCGACCTTAGATTATCAATTTTTAAATTAATTCATGATCATGGTGATGTATAGGTCATCTCGGGTGGGTTTTAGAATTTTCGAACATCGTTTGAGATATGTTGGGATGACCCAAATAGTGAGCCAACGCGATCAAGATGCATCGCATTGACTATCGCGTCATCACCATCAATGCGGTACGTCAGTCATTGTGTCAGGTTGATCAATATGGCACGTTGCTTATCGCGTCACTGGACACATTTTTATTTATTAAATTACAGGTTTGTGGGGCAAAAGAGTCATTTTTCACCCATCTTATTCAGCCATGTAACAAAATTAAGCCTCCTAAAAGGCAAATTCACTCATTATTTCATAAAATTCTCTCAAGAGCAAACCCTAGGTTTATCAAAGTTCAAGTCCAAATCTCAAGAATTTACCAACAACTTTTCCGAATTCAACTACTCAGGTATGTTAGATGTTCATCCTTGGGTCCCTTCTACCCTTGGAGTCCAAGAACCTCTTTTAAACTCAAGTTATGAGTTTCACATGATTTATATTGAATTATGTCCATGTATGTGTTGTTATTTGAGTTTCAAGTTAAGAAAATATGAGTTTCATGTAAAATAAATCAATACGTATGTTGGTTGGTGTAGATCTCATATCAAATCCTTGAATTGTGAATTGATTGTTGTAGTTATAATGCATTAACATGTTGTTCATTTTCATGTACAAGGTTATGTCTCCTATGTGTTTGACAAAATATCTAAGTGAATGAATTGTGCATTGTGATCTTTGGGTGATTTTAGTATTGAAATCATGCTATTACTACATGTTAAAAACTATTCCCATGCTTAAGCAATGTTTTATAAGTGTTTGATGAATTGCCCAAAAGAATGAGTTTTGAATAAATTCTTACATATCATGTCCTCAAAGTTTTAGTACAATCTTACTATTATTGCTATCGATTCCTGGGGGTTATAAATACCTGAAATATAGTTGTTTACCTAGTTTTCAGTACCCATAGAATGATTTCAGAATATGTCATGATCATTATGAGTTCAGTCAGTCATCATAATCAGTTAAACTCAGATCAGTTCAGTACTCCGTGTTAGCTCAGTTGGGATTAGGATTTAGCATCGAGTAAATGCAGGGATGGAGAATTTCCTATCAATTAGGCAGAGTCATTAGTAGCAGTTCCTGTATTCTAGAACTATGTAGCTAACGTAGGATATGAGGAGTCACCCATCAGTTTAGGCTTGACTTCTTATTCAGGGATCACCCGTCAGTTAGGATTGACTGAACAACCATTGTTATTACCCATGGCACGGTACTAACACCCTTCTAATTGGGGTCATAGGTTGGACCCCAATCAGCTCAGACTGGGGCATGTTGGTTAGATAAGACCTCCCACAGTTTCAGTTTTAGTACTCAGTTCAGTCTTGATTGACCATAGCATACAACTTATCAGTTATTTAGTTATTAGTTTTCAGTATTTTAGTTTATAGGGTATTTCTGAATCATGTTTTATACTTGGTGATGCATTCTCAATCTTTGTAGTTTCATGCATTTTTACTCAGTGCCTCATGCTATATATTCAGTCAGTTATTACTCATGCACATGAACCCATGTATATTAGCCTAACCTCATTTAGCATACCAGTACATTCAAAGTACTAATCACATACTCATTTTGTGTACTATAATGTCTTATATCATAGGTTCAGATGCTCGGAGTCCCAACCGTACTTAGACTTTCCAGTGCATCAGCAGCAGTAGCCGTGGTGAGTCCTTATCCTTTGAGGATGAGTTATCTTATATTCTGTTATGTCAGTAGTTCAACTATTTTAGTCAGTTGAAATTATTTGAGGGCTTGTCCTATTAATTCCATAGTTAGACAGTTTAGAGGTTTTCAGACGAGTATAGACAGTCAATTAGTTTTCAGTTATTATTATCAGCCATTTTATTAGTATTATCAGTATTGTTTTATAGAAATTATTAGAACTATGATTTAAAACCTTATGGTATTCCTCAGTTAAATTCCACATATGATCTTTTGTTATCAGTTTTACCTAGTGCTCACAGTAGGTACCATCTCATGGGTTAACTTGTGGTCTCTTGGGACCGTAAGCACCATATGGCACACAGGGTGTACTTTCAGGGCATTACATTTTTGGTCCAAGGTAGACTTGAGATTACCCATCACAGCCAGGACCGGGTTTGGGTTGTGATAGGCACGTAGATGTCCGTATTTATTTTTGACAGGCTATGAGATATCTTTAGGAACCTTCTTAATTTTGTTCCTTACTGTGCTAATTCTTTCACACGTTATGTTCTAAGTCATATTTCACTCTTTTCTATGCAGATGGTGAGGATCGAATCTATTAAGGCTAGAGATGTAAATCTATTATCTGAGGAGAGAGACTAGTCTCAATGGTAAGTTACAAGTTATGGTCAGTCTTGATAAAGAGGAAGGGCACGAGGATCTGCACCCTCTAGAGATAGCACTAGAGGACTCTCCCTTGAGCCTTGGTTGAGCATGTTGGAGTTATAGAGCCTAGTTTGATCTGACAAGTTTTTCTACCCCAATTGTAGAAGGGTTGTTGATTCGATTGTTGACCCATTTAGAGGGAGCTCCCATGAGTACACCATGTGTTTATCTAGCTCCGATTATGGTACCTCCGTATATGCAAGAGTCTACTTATGATGTTCCTTCGGTCCTGAATGTGGATCCTTCTATTGTACCTATATCTGCTTATGGTAGTTCACAAACTCTAATTATTATTCCTCCTTTAGTGCCTATATCTGAGTATGGTATTTTGATATCTGGAGTTCATCCTGCTTCTATGTTTTCTCCTCAGGTAGGTTATCACCAAGCTAGATTTACTATGCCTCCTATTATTTCAAGTACAGTTTTGTTTTTTGAGGATCAAAAGTAGTTTGAGAGATTCACTCATCTGGATCCTCGTAGGTTTATTGGTGTTGTAGGCAAGGATAGCTATGACTTCTTGATAGATTGTCCAGAGAAGTTGTATCTCCTTAGTGCCCTTGAGTCACATGGGGTTGCATATACTACTTATCAGTTAAGAGATGCAGCCAAAGATTGGTCGAGGTCACTTATTAGTTGCCGACCTCTTGGGTTTCTAGAGATGAATTGATATCAATTTGCTGAGGCCTTTTTAGATAGCTTTGTACCTTTCAGTTTTAGAGATCAGATGAGATATGAGTTTGATCATTTAGAGTAGGGCTCCATAACTTTTGTGGAGAATGAGGCACATTTTCATGCATTGTCTAGATATTTTTATGCTATTATTGCCACTGAGTCTAAGAAGATTTGAAAGTTTAGGAAGGGTTTGGATGTTTCTCTTCAGCAAACTACGACTCAAGTGGTAATGCATGTAGCATTGTTTTAAAGTATTGTGGATCATGCTAAGATGACTAAGTTTATTCTTTGAGCATCTTAAGGAGGCGCCAAGAGGGTGCACCATTAGGATGAGTTTAGAGGTCACACTTCTTGAGGTATAGATCTAGAGAATTCTATGGGTGTCATGGTAGACCAATGAAGATAGCTTTGTAGAGTTCAGGTAGTAAGTCTTCTAGTTCAACATCTTTGGGTAGTCATCCTAGCTCAGTCATGCATCCTTCTAATGCATAGAGCTATAAGGTTTTCTTTATTTGTGATGAGGCTGGCCGTGTAGCTAAGAACTATCCCTGCCGAGTTTTCAGAGCTACTCATTTATCAGTTGTTTGAGGTAGAGATTCTACAAGGGATGGGCAAGCAAAAGTAGTGCTGCCCGTGGTGGTGATCGCGAGACTACCTTGTTAGATGGTGGACATGGTCAGTTTTATGTTATACCTGTCAGGACAGAGGCAAAGGCCTCCATGCTGTTATCACAGGTATCATCCTTGCTTATTTTAGATCTGTATCTATGTTATTTTATCTAGGACTGAATTTCTTCTATGTGTTTGCATATTTTGCTTTGGGTTTTGAATTTACTTGTGAGCCTCTTAATATATACATCTATGTATGTACCTCATTGAGATTCTTTAGTGGTGGATCGATATACCAATCTTGTGTTGTGACTTTTGTTGGGCATGAGACTTGGGTTGATCTAATTGCCCTTGATATGGTATATTTTGATGTCATCTTGGATATGGATTGGTTATCTTATTTCCATGCTATCCTGGATTATTATGCTAAGACTATGACTTTAGCTTTGCCTGGTGTGTCAAAGATAGCTTAGAAAGGTGTGCTTCATTTGGGTACCTAGAGAGTCATGTCTTTCTTTCAGTCTCATCGTTTGGAGGAGAGGGGATATTTATCTTATTTGGACCATATTCATGATATTAGTGTAGTTTTCTTTCATTTTTTGGATTTTGTTTGTGTTGTTCGTGGGTTTATGGATATTTTCTGTATGGATTTGCATGATATGCCTTCGGATCATGATACTGACTTTTCTATTGATGTTGAGTCGGGCACCAAGCCCATTTCTATTTCTCCTTATAGTATGGCACCAACAGAGTTGAAGGAATTGAATGATCAGTTGCAGGAGTTATTGGTTAAGGGATTTATCTGACTTAGTGTGTAATAGTGGGGTGTGCCTGTCTTGTTTCTGAAGAAAAAGGATGGGTCTATGGGTGTGTGTATTTATTAATGATAGTTTAATAAGGTGACAGTTAAGAATAAGTATCTTGTTCCTCGTATTGATTATTTGTTCGATCATCTTCAAGGTGCCTAAAAGTTTTTAAAGATTGATCTAAGGTTTGGGTATCACTAGTTGAGGATTAGAGCTTCGGATATCCCAAAGATAACTTTTCGGACTCAGTATGGTCATTATGAGTTCTTGGGTACCATGGTTGATCTTAGTGCATCTTTTCACCCCCAGACTAACGGTCAGTCGGAGTGGACTATTCAAGTTTTGGAAGATATGCTCTGTGCTTGTGTTATGTACTTTGGAGGTCAGTGGGAGCAACATCTAGCTTTGGTAGATTTTATGTATAATAATAACTACTATTCTAGTATTAATATGGCTCTTTTTTGGCTTTGTATGGTAGGCATTGTTGCTCTCCAGTTGATTGGTTTGAGGTTTCTAAGATTAGACCTCGAGGTATGTACTTGCTTCGTGAGTGTTTGGATAGAGTTTGAGTCATTCAGGATAGATTTCAAGTGGCTCAGAGTAGGCAGAAGTCCTATGCAGATCATAGACTTTATTCCTTGAGATTTAATATTGGTGATCATGTCTTTCTTCGGGTCTCGACCATGAAGGGTGTGATGAGATTTGAGAAGAGAGGAAATCTTATCCCCAGGTATATTGGACCTTTGAGATCCTTCAAACTATTGGGGATGTGGCTTATAAGATAGCATTACCCCCATATTTATTAGTTGGTCATCCAATTTTTCATATTCTTATGCTTCGACATTACATTCCAGATAAGTCTCATGTCATTCGTTGGGATTTAATTCAGTTAGATGAGTGATTTTCTTTTTTTGAGGAGCCCATCTTTATTCAAGCCAGGGATTTTAGACAATTGCGTTACAGTGATATTCCAATGGTTAAGGTCCAGTACAGAAATAGACATGTAGATAATTCTATTGGTAGGTCAAGTCTGATATGCATGGCAGTTATCCCCAACTTTTCGTTAATTCAGGTATTTTTATTGCCTTTAGTTCGAGGACAAACTAGATTCTTAGTGGTAGATGATGTAATGACCTAAATTTTTGATGATTTGTGTGAAATGTTATTTTGTATAATTTGACCATTTTACCCTTCCTCGTGGTTGCATGTGGTGTTTTTGGGGTTTAGGGATGATTGCCATAGTTCCCAATGCATTTCAGTGTTATTTATGCGAGATTGTGATTTTCGATGATCTAAAAGGCTTATTCGTTGACTTTAGTCAATATCGTTTGATCTATGTATTGGATGGAAAAACAAACTATGCCAACAGATCCAAAATGTCGATTTTAGGTTGGTAACATAGTCATTGTTGTTTTACGACTTTTTTTATCTCATTTCAACCTTCATTCAAAAAGTTGTAAATATAGTTCTTGGGAATTAATTTTGTGAAAATGATATTTCTTTTTCAAAAATCTACTATCGTCGTTGAGTTCAGAGCGTCAAATTTGATAGGCTAGCATAGTTCGTTTTGCATTCTCGAGATCCCAAAAAATTCTTAGGGGCCTGTGGAGACTTGAAACTTTCCAAGTCTCCATAGCTGGTGCAGCTGCTAAAGCACCATTTGTCCGCTTCAGCAGAAGGCACTAAAGCACCACTTGCCGCTTTAGCGGTCGACTCCAGCTGGACAAGGGCGCTTTAGTGGTGCCCTATCCTCTTTAGTGGTAGGCGCCAAAGTAGTCTTGTCTACTTTTAGTGGTACAAAAAATAATAAATTCAAAAGAAGAATTAGATACAAAAAAAGAAATTACAATAATTTTTAGGATTAGTAAATCAAGTAAGGGAATATATACCAAAATTAGCAGAAAACCCAAAGCCCTTACAGAAAAAATTTAAAAAGGATGTAGAATATAATTACAACGAAGAAGACAAAAAACAAGTTCAGAAAATAAAAATACTTTGTAAAGAGTTACCAAAATTACAATTCCTAGATGAAAATAAAATTTTTATATATATAGTAGAAGCAGATGCTAGTGAATATAGTTATGGAGGAATACTTAATTATAGATATGAAGAAGAAAAATTAGAACACCATTGTACATACTACTCAGGTACATTTAATAAAACAGAAATAAACTGGGAAATAAATAGAAAAGAATTATGTTCTTTATATAAATGTTTATTAGCATTTGAACCATATATTGTATATAACAAATTTATTGTGAGAACAGATAATACCCAGGTTCGATGGTGGTTAACAAGAAAAATACAAAACTCAGTTACGACGAAGGAAATTCAGAGATTAGTGTTGAATATATTAAATTTTATATTTACGATTGAAGTAATCAAGACTGACAAGAATGTTATTGCAGATTACATATCAAGACAAAGCTACTCAAACTGATTTACCAATGGAAGAAGCTGATGTCAAAGATACCCAAACAGACTTAATATTATAAGTGTTTGAACAAATGAAGTTATTACAAGAACGAGTTATCACATTAACTACTGAGGTTATAGATATAAAAGTGCAGGTTGAGCACTATAAAAAACAAGAAATAGCTATTAGCAAAGATACTGTGCAGGAAGAGCACATTAAAAAACTAGACCTAGAAGGTGACGATGAGAAACACCTAAAAACTCAAATTACTAACAAAATTACAGTTACAGCTGCAGGCGCAGGAGATGTATCCAATGGAAAGAATATAGTCACTCAAAATAAACCTGAACCACCAAAGAAAAAGAATTATAACCTCAATCAGATATTCTCAAAACCATATGCACCAAATATACAAAAATCAGAGTCATCTATACCTCCTCAGATACACACATATTCCGAATCACTCAATCAACAAAAACAGACTTATAACCATATCACTCGTACATATATTGATAATATTTATACTTTACAAAAATTGTTAAATACAAAACCTATCCAGAGTAAAGATTTAGCAAAACAACACCAAGGATATATCACACAAAAATGTCAGAACTATAACAAACTTATTGCTTTGCCTAGCACCAGTGCAAACTTAATTACTTCATGTTACTATTATGGACTGTATCTATAGTTTACACAACTACTGGAGAAGAGTTAACAGGAATTCTAGATATTTACAAAGGATTTATGAATTATAAGAGGATTACGAAGGGACAGTTATTCTATGTCCGTTTCTACTCAGCACCAGTAGAAATATTGTTTGATGAAATAAAACAGACAATTACTGTTGTCAAGATAGGAATGACATGAGATTATATAATCCTTGAAGAAATATGCAAACAAGAAGAGATAATCAAAAATTAGATACCGGACTTCAACCGAAACAAGAGTTATTGGACTTAGCAATATATTGACTGAGTTGGCAAATAATTATATAAATCAAAACCCATTTTGGATTTACTATAACAGAAATCAATTATTGGTTTACTCTACTTGTAAAAATATTAGATAAAATGATAGAAAAGAGATAAGAAAATGGGTCATGACGATCGTAAAACCAGAAGAGTTACCAGTCACAAGATCTATTACGAAAGGAGTTATTTCAGAAGAAAGCATAGATCAATTTTGTAAACAAGTTGGCCAAAGATACGATAACCACATATGCAACAGATGTAGTGGCAGACACAACTTTATTCCAGATGTCATGTTACAATAGCAAGAAGATGAAAAAAAGCAGCAGATACGACAAGAAGAAGATAGAGACAGCAACGAAAGAAAATCAACTATAGATGAAGAAAGAAAAAGTCATCAAAAATCAATTAAAGTTATTTAAAGCGACATATGAAAAATAAGATAGCTTTTACACAAATTGTTATGTGGTAGCTTTAGCCTTTTTGACTTTTCTTATTATTTATTAGTCTTTTTTGGCAAGTAGTGCCATTATTAGTTTAGACTTTTATAAAAGTAGCTTTAGGACTTTGCAGAGATATTTTTTATACTTTTGTAGAATAGATGACAGGTGTAAAGTAAAATAGTATACGCGTTTTCATTCTTAGATTATAAATAGATGAGTATCCGCTTAAATAAAGGGTAAGTCTTCATAAGTTGAAGCAAAACCCTCTCTTGTACACAAAACTTTTGAATTATTTAATAAAAACAGGTATATTTCCAAGAAAAATCTATGAATCATCAAACAGCTATGGAAAATCTAGAATTATTAGATTTACCAGAACAAGTATTTATATTTGTGATTATGAATAACTAAATTCATAAATTCCTGACAATCATGATATGATAAAATAAGTTCATGTTAGTTACTTTATAGTAGAATTATTCGAAAAATAGCATGTTAAGAAGTTTATTAGAAAAGTGGAAAAGGAGAAAAATCCCTAAGAACTATGTCATCCTAAAGGTGAAACCGATGAGACAAGAAAGCCGTGATAAGGGAGTAGCCAGAGTAGAGGCGCTGTTTAAGGAAAAAGTATCCAGATCACCATGCTAATAGTGACCGAAGAACATGTTATTTAAGAATAATCTAGTATATAGTAATCTGAAATGATCATATTTTGTTATGTGTATGATTGAAGGTAATATTTTGAAAAAGCATCATATAAAAAATTAATACTTATTTATCTGATGAAATGGTAGATAAATTTAAAATACTTATTTTAAATATACTTAAGGATATAGAAAAATTGTAGATATAAGAAAAATCATATTGGAAAAAATATTTGATAAATATTTTTTGACTAGAATAAATTACATACCACACCTACCTACCTACTCTTACAAATACTTACATACCAAACCTATACATCAACCATGATAAATTACGTATATTTAGAATATTGGAAAATGGATATGAAAAAAATACAATTAATAGAAAAACTAATGAAAACAAATCTAGAAAAATATATGAGAACTAAAGATATAAACTATATAGAATTCCTTAATGAAAATATACAAGAATTATTAAGATTAAAACAAATAACTTATAAATAATATGATAAAGCAATTAATTACTAGAATTCAATTCCAAGTTATTTAAGTTATTCGTAGAAACCTAAGCATAATATGAATAATATGACAAGTTATATATTTGATGAAACTAAGATACTTGTTTTATATATCATAAAAGACTTAGAATTAGAAGACATAAAGAAAATAATATGGGAAAAAATATTTGATTTTGAAGATGAGTTACTAAGTACTAATTGGATAGAAGATAAATTAGAAAATATAGATTTCTATGGTAGAAATTATTATTCGGATAGTTATTATTCAGATAGATATTATACAAATTAAAAATGCTAGAATATATTCAAAGAGTTAGAGAAAAACAAAGTTGGCTATACGAAGAAATTAATTATAGAAATCAGCTTAGAAAAGGAAGAGAACAATTAAAAGGAATATTAATTTGGATAAATAAAACCATAAAACAACTAGAATTAAAATACAGGTTAGAATATGATTTAGACATAGAATTATTTATAGACGAAAAAGACAGGATAATTAACGAAATAGATAACCTAGAATTTAATATCAGATATAATACAATTAGAATAAATTATTACAAAGAAATTTGCAGTATCACAACTACTTTAGGATAAAATGATAGACTATGAGTATTTAAAATATTGGAGACAAGATATGAAAGAAATAAGAGCAAAAGAGATACTGATGAAAGAGAATTTAATTGAATATTTTAGAACAAAAGATATGGATTATTTAGACTACCTCTAATATAATATACAAGAATTACAAAGACTAAGAGAAAAAACTAAAGAATATTACAGTAAAGCATTTAATCAAATACCATCAAATCACCCCCCAAGATATGAACATTAATAAAATTAAAATAAATAAACTAAAAATAAAAATGTTTAGAGAAGTTAAGAAATATCCACGCACAAATAAAAATGGATCCATTAGAGCTATAATAGATCTATTTAAGTTACCCAAGTTATCCGCACTCATTGACAGGTATCGCTAAAGCAGTACTTGACCGCTTTGGTGGTGACCTCTATAGCAACCATTTAACCACTTTAGCTGCATCGGGTACCCATTATATAATATTTTTCTCAGTTTCTTTCTCCATTTTTGAGACTTAATGCTTGGGGTTCGAATTTTTAGGTATTTTCTTTCATTTTTAAGCTTGGGTAAGCTCCAAAACCCTATTTCAATTGTTTTTCTTTGATTTTTAACATTTAAATCTTGTTAAAACTCAAATTTAAAGGTGGAATTTGAAGATTTTGGCCTGGAAGGCCTAAATTTGCATTTCTTTGATTCAAACCCCAATTTCAATCAGTTTCACTTGGGTTTTTCCTATGAGTTCCTTTAATCTTGGGAAATATGTTTTTTTTGTCTATAACTCTAGTTTCACCCTTCTTTTATGAAAACTCATTTCAGGGGTCTATTTCGACTCCGATTCGAAAGTGGGGAAAATGAGTATCGTTAACTTTTTTTGATGCGTAGATTCTATATTTATGTGTTTTAGCTGATTCCAAGCCCGTGCATGAGTTGAAATCTCAGTGTTAAAGGTTTATTCTGCCGGTATCAATTTTTGAGGTAGGTTATGGCTTAGATTTCTTCAGACTAGGTTGGGTAGTTAATAATAATGTCAAAGCATGTTATAGGTATAGGGTTATATCATGAAAAATATATTTTGGTGATTTATATTCCTTTGTGGGGGCTTATGTGGATAATATTTGGTGGTTTTGAGACATTATTTGCTATGTGTGACCGTATGGGGTTTTATATGATGTTTTTGTCCCGATGGAAAAAAGCTAGATTTTAGAATTTATGTGGTATCAATGGCCTTTTCCTTGCATATTTCACTTGATGGTTTCTGGATTATATTGGATCATGGATGGTTAGTTGACTTGAGTGGATTTTAGGCTCATTTGTTGGTATCTTGGTTGGATATTAGGAATTCTCATTTTGGTTGGTGGTGAGCATTGCATCCTCATATAATTTTTATTCGTGAAACATTGGTACCATCATGGAAATATTAAAAATATAGACTTTTTATGATAGAAAATAAGACATCTTTAAAACCTCTCTACTGATGTATGTGTCGGAGAGGGGTTATGGATATTGGTAATAGATATTGGTTGTATATGGATCCTACCTAAAAGCACATCTTATTAGGTGTATATGGAGGATGTGCGATGACCTCGTGCATCACATCATCATTACCATCTTCATCCTTATTGTATTTCATATATTGTGTTTATTCCATGATTGTATTTCTGTTCTTGACTTGATATTTGTCCATTTATTCTATCTTTTTATACTTGTATTTTGTATAAGTTTATATTTGTTCTTCCTTCCCCTACCTATATTTATATATGTGCATATAGTAGAACTGTTAATGGAGACGGTGTGGCCTACTATTTGGGATATTTTATGATTATAGGTGGCATGCCCATTGTTTGTGTTTGTATACTTTATTTTTAACTTTACTCAGTCGACCTAGGATACCTACTGAGTACAAGTGGACCATACTCATCCCCACTGCTCTTTATCGGTGCAGATCCAGGTATGAGGTCGCTGCATGGATAGCTGATTCAGGTGGTATTTGGAGTATATTTGAGGTTGAGAATGTCCTATGCTTCAGTAGTTGGCCTACTACCTCTTCCTGTCTATTTCATGTCTTATTTTGTATCTTGATCCTTTTCGTACTATTATTTTATCTTTGACATTTGAGATGTATTTAGTAGTTCTTACACTATGACACCATGTTTTGGGATTTGGTTTGGTATCTTTGATTTTATTTCCGCTATCATCTTGTTCGTGTTGGCTTCTCTCTAGAAGCCTTGCCTTGAATTTTTAGTTTATTTCTCTTTTTATATCAATTTAGGTGAAATACTTACTTATCTAAGCTTACTAGGACAAGTGTCATCATGACCCTTGATTTTTGGGCCGTGACAGCTTGGTAGAATTTTAAGTTATGAATTGGGTTCGGGTAGAGTTTAGGATGAAATGGGTTTAAATTAGGTAGGGAATTTAGTCTATTTAGGAAATGGACAATAGATTTAGAAATTAGCCAAACTCAATTAGTATTAAACCCAACTAAATTTAAATATAGTCAAATGCATTGCTATTGTAGCCATTTTAAATTACAAATGCAGCCACATTTAACAATCGAATAAATTAAAATAGGATTGAGATGAATTGAAACATAATTTAATTATTAGGTTCATGATTTAATAAAATCCAAATAAATTACTTTCTAAAATGATTTATTTCAAGACAAAAATGGATTTAAATCAAATTATACTGATTAAATCAATTCTTAAGAGGCGAACTCCGATCAAAACCTGGTTTTAGCAAAATATATTTACTTAAATAACAAAATATAAGATTCCTATCATTTGAATCTAAGAATGCATTTTTTTTAATTTGAAATGATCAAATTAACCTGAAAATCACTTAGAAAATTCAAAATCTAAATAAATAAATATTTTAATTTTATTAAAAATTGAAGAAGCTAAAAAATTAAACTACTTATGGAGGGTAAAATTAGGTGTCAACATAACGCTCAAATCTTGAAGAATTTTACCATAAAAGATCATTCTAATGATTCTCAGATTTTATTGGAATGAAAGATGGAGATGATGACTGAAGAACTTACCTCACCAAAGAATTTTCACCTGAAGACTTGGAAAATCACCCCTAGGGGTTTAGAAGAAATCTTTTGAGTTAAATCCTCAAAAATGTCAAAACTCAGGTTATGTATTGCCCAGTTGCTGCTACAGCGGCCCAATTGCCGTTGTGGCGGCCAACTTTATAGTCCTAACATTGTTCAGTAAATGGTCATAACATTTAACTTCGATATCGGATTAATGAATGGTTGGTGGTGTTGGAAAGAAGATTTAGAGATCTTTCATTGTATGTTTATTTCACCCCACAACTTTTTATATTTTAGGATATATGCTCATTTTATGTTGACTCTAGTTTAAACTTAGCTCGAAACTCAATCGGATAGAACACCTCCAACTTAACTGTATGCTACGAGTATGGTATGACCTTACTTGATGTCTAATGTACTTTCCTACTAAAGAACTAACCCTATAAACTATGATGAATGAAGTTCTTATGCCTTTACCATAGATATTTTCGACAACAACTGAATGAGTCGTTACACCTATCCTATCCAACTATGGTAGGTAAGCCTGACTCAATGCATCAAAAAGATTAAAAAAATAAAAGTAATAGGTAATAAATTCAGATAAATAACTGATAAAAATAACACAAGTCCATATAACTCAAAATATAACTGAACAAGACAAATCTAAAATCTCAATACTCAGTCATAGGGACTAAAGCGACTCTATAAAATATCAAATCAAAGTACAAGGTTGTTTGAGATACAAAATAAGATAGAATATAAAATAGATAAAGATGAAATAATCTATGAAAGGGGGAGTTCACCACACTTCAAATGCCACAGAAAGGCACTATCGCGAGTTGTGGAGACCATTCATATGGGGATATGTATCGGAAGAATATAGAAAAATAGAAGTGAGTACGATTTACTTGTACTCAGAATACATCATAGACCAACTGAACTTAAATATAGAACTATATCGACTAAAGAATACCAAAATAACATTGCACACAAAATTCTCAGTATTTTAATATCAAATAGTATCATGGTTTATTACGATTAATAGTTTAAGTAAACAATGCAATGCAGTGATGTGCTATGATATCCCTTGATCAATTCACTACCTATACACCCTGTCCAGTTATTTGTTGCGAGGCGAGACCTATGAGAAACTTGTGAGGGCCATATAAACAATCACTCAGAATCACTCAGCTACATCATACCTCACCAACCAGAAAATGCAACGGATCAATTAGAATATTAAATCTCACCATTCGGTAAACGCATTAGAACACTCAATTTAAAAATCAATTTCCTTTCAATTTCACTTTTCAGAAATCTATGAGATAAATGAATATGCATGATCAGAGATAATACGACAATGTCAGATGTGCTAAATAGGGATAAAAATTTAAAATATCAATTAACTCATAAATACAGGCTTCAAGTCTCACTTTCAAACCTAAAATTCTATTTCACATTACTATCACGGTATAAGCCCCAATTTAGACATCCATCAATTATCCATATGATACACCACTTTAAATAACTAAATCACCCAACCTATAGTATACTTTAAATGATAAGTCCCCACCCAAGAAAAATCTGAAGAAATTTAAGTCATAACCTACCTGAAAGCCGAAGCTCAAGCCTCCATAATCACAAACTCTCTTTCCCCTTTGAATGACTTTGGAATGCAACCAATCTATCAAAAAAAATCTACTCATACACATGGATCTAATCATATCTGTATTTTTATATTTCTATTTTGTGTTCAAAAAGTTGACCCTGAGCCCTCAAGGGCAAAATTAAAAGTTCATTCCAAATTAATTTTTCCATAACTTAAGAAGTTCAAATCTGAAATTTAATTTAAAATGGAGTTAAAATTGACGTTGAAATCATCAAAAAAAAAACATTCTTTAACTTTACCGAAAAAATTCTAAAATTTTAAATTGAAAAAAAATATTTGCGGGTTAAATTATGAAATAATCATTGGACAATATGTAGAAATAGTATAAGAAACTTTCCCGATGAAGAAATCTTAAAAAATCCCTTTTTGATTCTCCCCAAAATAAGTTTTCAATGCTTTAAAATTGAGTTATGGAGTTTGATATTTGAAATGACAATTTAAAATGGTCCATCTTCATCCTTCTTTGCGAACGTGAACGGCTAGTGGCCAATGAGATAAACCAATCTAGTGCACCATTACGACCGTATCCATTCCATAGCGAACGCAATGGGCAAAGTCCTCGAGCCAAAACCAACTAACCATTCAAAAATGTGGCAACCCCATGTGTTAGCAATGAGCAATATCATCCCTTCTTCGCAAATGCAGTCACAACCTTGCAAACGCAAAGATGAAACTTTTGTTGCACCAGCAATAGCAAAGTGTAGAAATATCCAAATAAATCCTCAGAATTTATTTGGAACCCCATGAAATAAACCAACTAAGCTACTAGGCTAAAATCATCATTCCAAACACAATGGAATCATCAAAATCACCAACAGGGGTGGTTGGCAATAAATGTTAACTAAAAATAACTCTAGATCATAATTAACCAACTTTTTAGCCAACGACTCAAAATACAACCAAACGCCTTGAGATCCAAACCAATAACTCTACTATTGGCATTCCAGGCTAATGGAACTAGTGAAATTGTCATATGCGTCTAAACCTCCAAATGTTGACCAAAGACAACCCAATAACCTTCAAAACCTTTCAAAACCAAAATCCCATATCTAACTCAACAAACCACCTTAAGAATCATGCCAATCACTTCCACAACTCACAATGATCATAAGACATTACAGGGAGGATAAAATGATCAAAATATGCAAAAATCTAAAATTCGATATGAGGATTGTTACAAAATATTTTCTTAAAACATAACAAAATGGTAAAAGTATGGTGAAATAGTCTGAGAGATTCGTGTATTTGGTTTGTTTGACATTCCATCCCTAATATTCCATGAAGTTTCGTCCACACACTTCCACTTGATTAAAACAAGGGATGAAAATCATTTTCACCCCCAACTTTACTTTAAAAATCAAACTCCCTCCTTAACTCTGAACAATAAATATTCTCCACTCTTTATCCTAATAATAATAATAATAATAACATACCGAGTGTAGTTTCATAAAGGGGGGTTAGGAGAGAGGTAGAGTGTGTGCAGACCTAGCCTCTACCTCAGAGGTAGAGTAGTTGTTTTGGATAGACCTTCGGCTCAAGATAAAAATAGTTTAAAAAAAATAATAGACATAAAAGAAATTGTAAACTGTAATAAAATAATAAATAGTAGCAGATTAATCCTAAAATAATACTATTATCAAACTACATGCGACAAGAAATAATTATATAAATCTACGAACAAGAACAAGAATAATAGTACGACTATTATGGACAACAAGTCAATAAATCCTACTGGTATGGAAATACTCCTTCCAACTATCCTTCTACCTTAATTTATGTCCTCTAAACCTTCCTATCTATAGTTATAGCCTCGGTGAGCTGCAACTGGATCATATCATGTTTAATCAACACTTCTCAATGCTTCTTCGGTCCACCTCTACCTTTCCTAAATCCATCCATGTATCACTTCTCAGAATCCGATTTCGTGATTGCATCTACCCCAAATCAACTTTGGTTAGTAAGTCCAACACCAAAAAAGAATCATTACAAAAAGAAGTTAAATAAGTAAGTGAAATATGAGACTTAGGATAAAAAACAAATCAACATAGTAACAAAGATAAATATCTGAAATGCAACTCAAAATCTCTCAAGTATTTAGTGTCATGAGCAAAAAGCACTTTAAATCTGATATAGTGTAGGAAAATACATAAACTTTATCTCTCAATAAGGAATAAAGACATAAACTGGATGAATTCAATTACAAACTCTGAAACGGGGAGCTCACCTGACTTCGAAATGCTCAAACTGTACAAACTCACGAACCATAGGTTGCACTCGAATTAGCATCTAGACTAAAAAGGTACAAAAAGTAGGAGTGAATACAGTCCACTTATACTTAGTAGACATTATAAGCGGACCAAGTAAAGTAGATAAAACATATAAAGGAAACTATGAGCAATGCTTTCATTTGCATACAGAAAAGTTTCCAATGGTAGCTTAAATCATACAACTACTAATAGTATTAATGATACAACTACAATAACAGTATAAAAGTTCGCACAATAGATATATACAAAATAAAAGACTAAAATATATGATATCATTCACATAGCAATGCAATGAAATGATAAGAATGCAATGTTCCAATATCACTTCGAATACATCTTCCAAGTATAAGATTCCAAGAAAGGACCCATGAGGGGTTCACAACCTATATACTATCACAATCTCAACAATCAGCTTTACAACACATTCCTCAGTTAAGGCATTTTACAAAGTGTCTCATTTGTTTCTCAGTAGTACCTATTTATGAATATGGATAAATGAATAAGCATAACTAAAATAAATGAATGAGCATAACTAACTCAACAACACACAATAGATCAACTCAATATGAGAACAAGTCACTTCAAATTTTAATAGATCATGACACAATTCATCTTATGGCAACACAGTACTAAGCAAACATGTGAGACTTCAATAATAACAATTCAAGCCCCCGCACGGGCATCACAAATAATAATAAAGAATAAATAATTCTCAAACAAAATGAATATCAGCCCCTATATGGATATCTCAATGATAATAATGTCTCAAGTCAATAATATGATTCACATAAGCCTTGTTGACACCTAATTTTGGCTCTCCTTACTTAAAATCAACACATTTAGGCCCCTGATCGTTAAATGGCACAATATGTAATTTTTTCACATATTTTTTGCAATTGTTAATAAATTGTTGATAATCATCATTATTTTAGAATTTTTAATCATTTATTGTCATATTTTAATTTCACATAATTTATTGATAATTATCTTTAATTTCACAAATTTTAAAATTTTTATTAGTTTATTATTATTTTAATATTTTTGCACAGCCCTCTAATTTAAAGGATATGTTGAAAAAAGTAGATGTGATAAATTATTTTTTTTCCTTTTTAAATACATATAACACACATTCACAGTACACACACATTCACATCTTTGCACATCAGCCGCCACTGCCGGAGCTCTGGCGAACAGGCTCCGGCTAACACCACCACTGTCACACTGTCCTTTCTTCTTTTCCCATATTCTGGCCACTAAACACCACCTCCATCCGCATCACAAAGCCAAACCAGATCCGCGCCACCTCCACTGGAAACCCCTCTCTCTTCTTTCGTAATGCCCCGCCGGAGTTGATCGCTGGCGGGCGGGCTTCAGCCAAGCACACCAGCGGCCCCCCCTCTCCATTTCTCTTTCATTTTTCTCTGATCTTTTCTTTAATGTGTTGACCGGATAAGTCTAGATCTGGACGGACGACTAATACTCCGGCGCTATTCCAGCAAAGGCCATGGAAACAACGTCACTTTCTTCACTAGTTTATGTTGTTGTCTCCATTGAATGGGGTTTTTGATTTTTTTTTATGTTATGTTATTGTGCAAATCTGGTTGGAACCTATATTTTTAACAATTTCTTGGTTGTTCGGGCTCATTTTCGGTGAATTTTCTTTTCTTTCAGAGATACTTGTTGGTTTTTGCACTGTATTGTTTTGTTTGTTGATTCACCATTGTTACATTGTTACTGGTATACTGTTTAGCTTCTTACACCCACTTATTATTCCTTCATTTTGCTATTGATCGCTATTGTTTTATGTTGTTAAGCAATTAGAGCATCGGTGTGATGTGATGCGGTTCTACTTGGACTTTTGACAATCTTTTGTTATCTGAATTTGATTCATACTGGTCCTATTTTGTGATTATTTTGGGAAATTTTGTGTTTACTGCTTTTTGTTTGAAAATGAACAAGATTGGCTAATGAAATTATCTTGTCGTCTCCCAGTTACAAAAGACTGGATGTTATTTTTCTTAAATTTATTATTTTATACGAAGTGCCGACACTTGGCCAATGAAATTATCTCTTCGAATGGATATTTGAGGTCACCCCATTATAAAAGATGAACTTTATTTTATCAAAGTTATTATTTCATTTTAAGGGTCGACACTTGGCCAATGAAGAAATTTTTCGTCAATTTTCGAGGCCTGCACAAATAAAGACGTATATTATATATATAAATACATAATAAAATAAATAAATTTGGGCGATGATGAAATTTTTATAACAACGCAAAAAGTTTTATGATTCGTATCTTGACAAGACGATTTAGGATGGCTAATAAATCAACAATCACTTCGTAGCCATGACATATTTAAAATCTAATTTGAGTCCACCTTTTAACGAAAAATTATATTTTTTTTATACATATATGCACACATACGTTCTCAATTTATTTTAATAGTTGTTTATTTGTTACTAACATTTTACTACAAGTGTTTGTACAAGATATTGAGAATATTTATTGGGAATGGCATGTAAAGAAGATTTTAAATTTTATGTTTGTATTTTGTATTATTACACTTGTACAAATAGTGATTACAGTGAAAATTTTATTTTTTGGGACATTCGGCGGGGATATTTTTACTTACACAATATTCATCGAGCGTTTAGGCAAATTTAGGCCATCAATGTTTATATTAAATTGATTTAGATATTTAATCAAATAATTTACACTTTTTACACTAAAAATATTACGCGGTCTTTTCTTTAAAACAAGTTTTCTTTATTCGATTTAGTATATTCTTTACATACACACACTAATATACATTTGTTTATATATTACAACAGCATGCGTATTATATTATTTAATGCATATATTTGTAATTACAAACATTGATTTTTTCCTTTATCTTTTAATAAATCTAAGTTTGGTCGGGAACCACATTGTGGATTCTGAAGGATGCCTAATCCCTTTCCTTCGGAATAATTTGAACTCTTACCTAGAATCTAATTTGGTTCGTAGATTAAAATACAAGTCATACATATTAATAAATAAATAGTTTTTCTTATTTTCCTTAAAAATTAGGTGGCGATTCTGCATAAATTAATTATTTTTAGAGTCCATAATGTAGTGCTCATTTTGACCTTAGGTAAATATTAGGTATGACAAGCCTCACGGACAATATGATAATACAATAATCTCAACAAATGAATACAACAATAAAATTTCTAACCCACAACATATTTTACATGAACAATTATCTACCCAACCTTGTCTAAAAATACTACTACACAAAGCATTTATAGCTACAAAATTTAAGGTATAAATTTAAAAATCATAGTTATTACCTAGTAATAGCCATAAAAATTTAAATTTTGTAGCTATTTATATATTCATAAAAATTCTTAGCCACTAAAGTTAAATTGATGAAGCTAATTTCTCATTTTTGCTACAATTACTAACAATCGTAATAATTGTTGTCTAAATTGCTATAACTTTGTTGCCACAATAAAATTTTGTAGCTAGTTATAAGTTTTTGTGACACAAAAAAGTTATTTAGCAACAATATCTTTTTAGTCAGAGTAAATCATTTGAAACAAAATATTGTAGCTAAATCAAATATTTTGCTTCAGGATATAAAAAATTGTAGCAACACTTAAATGATATGGTCACGTCTTTTTTGCTAAGATAAAATTTAGTAGCTAACTATTATTTTTTGCTATGAATTGAAATTTATTGTAGAAATTAATAACTTTTTAGCCACAAATATAATTTGAAATAAAATATTGTAGCTTAATAAATCTTTTTTCTTGAAGTTATAAAAAAATTTATTGCAATAGCTAAATGATATAGTCATAGATTTTTTTCGTATGATAAAGTTTTGTAGCTAAAATTATTAACTTTTACCATGTGTTGAAACTTGTTGTAGCAATAATGATCTTTTAATCATGAAAAATTTAATTTAAAACAAAAAATAACAATGCACTAACTATTTTTTTAATATTAAAAAATTATGACAATAATTGACATGATATAGTTGATAACCTTGTGTCCACAAAACATTTGAAATAAATTATTATAGATAAATAAATCTTATTTTCTTCAAGTTATAAAAGAAATTGTTACAATAACTAAGAGTCTATTTGAAAAGCTATCTGATAATTGAAATCGATGTAATTATCAGCCTAATAATTATGCCGACATGTTTCTTCGACACAGTATCATTGTAAGTGTATTATTTGATTGCACGAGTCAATCACATATTTATATTAAATTTTCTAAATAAAGTTAATCATCAAAAGTTAAAAATCACAAATATTTGCAAATAAGTGAAATTTTAAAGGATATTAACTTAGGTATTTATATTATATATTGTATTTTGAAAATATATTAACTAACAAACACATAATCTTAACTAATATTATAGAAAAAAATTAATATATTTTCACATTAATATATTTTAATAGATTAATCATAAATCATAAAAATTAAAAATATATAATTTTTTAAGAACATTATGAAATGCATGTTTGATAAAAAGATTAATATTATAAATATAATATAATAAATTATTAGACATCTGACGAAAAGATAACTATAAATTTTAATTGCTAAAACAACGTGAAATATTAAGTCAATAATACTAATCAAATAAATTGAAATAAAAAACATAACCTAAATTCAATTTTCAAAACGAAAAAAAAAATTAACATAAAAAACTTACATAAAGTTTCAACATAATTTACATAAATATAATTAAAAAAAATTGTAAGTGTATAACCTTATTCGACAATGAATTATACTTTAATCTAAATATTAGAATAAAAACACAATTATATTAAATGAAAAAATATAAATAAAAATAAATAACATATACAAAAAATAAATAATACGAACAATTGCATAAAATCACAAGAAATATATATTGAGAGATGAAAAATAAGGAAATGAAATATAAATACTATAACTTAAAACATATATTTTTTAAAAAATGTTATTATAATAAAAATAAAAATTTAAAATGATAGAAATAGAAAGTAAATAAAAATTAAAAATTAAAGTAAATGAAAATAAAAATAAAATGATAAAATTAAAAAGTAACCTTGAAATTACACCAGGTAATTATCAGCAATTCACAGCTCCTCCGGGAGAATTTGGAGAGTGTAATTACCCTCTGTCAATTACACTCAATTACCTGCTAATTAAGTAATTACCTGATTAACTAAACATGTCAGAAAGTGTAATTCCACTCAGTTACACCAAATTCAATTTTCAGGGTGACTTTCTAAACATGCCTTAAACGATAAGGTCATATATTTTTTGATACGATAAAGGTAGTGGCTAAAATTATTAACTTTTGTCATGTGTTAGAACTACTTGTAGAAATAATGACCTTTTGAACATGAAAAGGGTTATTGAAAATAAAAAAATTTGCAAAGAAATAAATATTTTTGGTCTGGATATTAAAATATTATGACAATAATTGAATTAATAACTATACAGTAATATATAGTAATAAGTTTCATGAAACTATAATTTAAAATTATTATTGTAATAAATTTGATAGCTAATAGTTATTTTTTAATCCGAGCTGAAATTTATTGCAACAATACTAATCTAGTGTATTGAGAGGTATTGATCATTTGATTCGATTCAATTTTAAATACTTACTTGTCGATTTCAAATATAATTTAAATAAATAGGTGATCGTATCTAATTTATGTTAATTAATTAATTAATTAATTATATCATACTCAAATATAACATCACTAAGGCCTCATTTGTTTGCACTTAATGGAGGTCTGAATTTGAATGGTTCAGACTTCAGACCATTAAGTGCATTTAGTTTTTATTAAGATTTTAACTCTTAATAGGTCAGAATAGGTCTTAATTATTCAGATCTAGAACCAAGTCTTAATAGGTGTGAAGGGATATTCTGGTGTTAGATAATATTCACCACTCTATTCATAATCAGCAGTCACCACCACTAACCACCTCTGTCACCGTCACCATTGTCAACCACCTTCACCATCACAACCCCATCGACAAAAATTCTGCTATCAAACACAATTGTCAACCGTTACCACACCTACTATCTCTTTTATTCTAATTATATTCACTGCCATCACTGTCGTCAACAGCACTACAATCAGCAACCACTACCAGGCAATCCCTATTATCAACCAACTCATCTATCACAACTAACACCACCACTAACTACCACTAATACATCACAACCTCTACACATTCTTTGACTTCCACCACCATTGTCACTAGTAACACTACGTCTACCACCACTTCAACTAGTATCATCGTTATAATTTATCTCTACTAACAACCATCTCCACCATCACAACAAATAACATCTCCAACTAGCACCACCACTTCGTCAATCATCATGCATTCATGTTTCAACCAACACAATCAACACCTTAAATTTCTAACATTAAGCTACGTCACTTCACAACAACCACCGCCACCATCAATCGTCATCATCATATTAGTCACTACAATATCAACCATCACAATTATCACCACTAACACTATTAATCACTAACATCAATCATTGTCACCGCAACCACCATTATAATCCATCCCCACTGTCCCTAACAAACATAAATGTTTTTTCTCAATTAAATACTAATAATTTTGTTGTATTAAATTACATACTTTTTTAATATATAATTAATTTTTTATTGAATTGTATTTTTGTTCTATTATGTATACAAATAAATTTTTTTACACATTCAGATGTTGGAAAACAAATAGTCTAAATCATTCGGTTTTCAGATCTAGAGACAACATCTTAATCATTCAGATGTGCATTCAGATTCAGACATCTGAATCTTTAAAAAAAAAATGGAGCCTAAGTCACTGAAGTTTCATCTTGACCAAGAGATTCCAAAAATGTTTTTTTGACTTACACTAAACATATTCCATTAGAATAATATATTTGTCGATCTAATGTATTGATGTTACAGCTTGCAAGCCTTAAATACAATTTAAATAAATACTTGATCATATCAAAATTTAGAAAACATTCAATTATTCTCATTCATATTTTATCCTGTCTAAGTGTTTAATTGTTATTTCACCCGGAGATGATTATTGAGACAATATTTAAAAAAAATACACAATAATTAAAATTTTTATTATTCGACTTAATTTAATTTTATGAAATACAACTTGCAAGTTTTAAATCAGCACGGGCCCAATATTGTTTAATAAATTTATTTATTTTGAGTAGTGTTGCTTAAATATTCTTAAATTTTTATTTAAAATAAATTATATATATTTTTGAGGTAGTAAATTACTTGATATTAAGTGTCTCATTATGTATCAAACAAATACTTGACATTAATATTAATTAATGTTGTTGATTAAGTAATTTTTATTTTTATATTTAAAATAAGTTATTTAAATATTTATAATTGAAATTTTTTCTTCCTCCAGCTGTCAACTTTTTTAAGGCATGAGTTTAAAATTTAAGTGTGTAGTTTATGTGGGTCCCATAATCTCGAAAAAATTATACACATTCTTTTTTTTTTTACACCATCTGCCTAAAGTTATGCGACATTTTTTGGATTGACTTTGATTTTTTCATATGTCTTTTAAACTAAAATAGTAATTCAAATTCATAGTCTTATTTAAAATCAAATTTGAAATAATCGAATGTAGTGGAAGTATGACTCCACTATAATAGCGCACTGTAATACGAATTTGAATTCAGGTTACTAATATAAGAAAAATTGAATTGATATTTTTTTATATGAAATTTCTATCTTAAAATAATTTTCAAACTTGAATTTTATAGTAACTAACAATCACAATATTATTTTTCTTCTCTGATTCTGTATAGATGGATTTTCTGATATTGATAATTTTATTTTATTTTATAATTTTCTATTTTAAACTTGACATTTTATTTCATATAAATCATTCTAAATTCATATACAATGACAACATACTTAGTGCGGTCTAAGAAGAATAAAGACTTTATCCCTATCTTAGAATTTGAGAAAATCATTTAAATTATTCATATAATTATTTGTTTGAATTACTATGTTTTAGTGTGTTCTGAAAGTATAAAACTAAATTAAGAATAATCATAAAATTAACACAACATTATAAGTTAAAAACTTATTAAAATAGGAGAAAAGATAACAAAATTAACGATATCATGAAGGACCAAAAAATTGAAAAGAAATATATTTTGAAATAATATTTATTTCAAATAGATAGTTACCTTTTTTTAGTAACTTAAAGTAAAGTATTTGTTTCATTAGAGAAAATTTATTAGTTATTAATAATATAATTTATAAAAAGAAAGCAAAAATCATACATATAGCAGAACCACAAGTAAGAAAACGTGACCTAGAAAAAAAAGGTAAAGGAAGTGGAAAAGACCAAAAAACAAAAAAAAGAATCTTAAAGTGTACCAAATCAAATAAAATTTTAAAAAAATATCAAATCTAAATCTCTCTCCAACTGTGGTCTTCTTTTCCATTTTAGAACCAACCACAAAATCCTCCCCCCCCCCTCCCCCCCCCCAACCTCGCCCTCCCCAAAAAAATAATAATTTAAAAGTTCAAAATTTTCCACTAAAATTTTCAATCCTAATCATATAACCTACTCCTCCTACCACTTTAAACACCTAGATCCCTTTTTCCTCTCCCCACTTCTTTTTTTCTTTGCCTCCTCTCCTTCCTTTTTTCTCCCCCCCCCCCCCCCCCCCCCCCCCCCCCC